>NW_007727703.1:316663-351922 GCF_000696425.1 Galeopterus variegatus | reverse complement strand
AGCTATTTAGCAAATGCTCCTTTTATAAGGTCATATTGTGCCAGTCAGACAAATGAAGTGAAGCTCCCATCCAGAAAGTTGAGAGAGAAACACTCAAAGATTTGACATCACTTCACCCCAGCTGATGACTTCACTTCCCATTTGACTTGCTTGTTGTCTTACTCAGTTTTCATTGAACCAAAAAAATATACTAACCAAATTGAAGCTGTAGTCTTCACTCCCACTAAGTATGCAGAGATTAACCACAATACAGATGTAAGTTGACTATTTTTTAGTCATAGAATTTTTGAAGTGGAACTAGAATAAGATAGTACTTTCTGTTCCTTTACCAAATATTTAATATCTGTATTAGTCCATTTATGCTGCTACAACAAAATACTATAGAATGGGTAATTTATAAATGATAGAAGTTTATTTCTTATAGTTCTGGAGGCTGGGAAATCCAAGATCCAGGTGCTAGCATTCAGTGTCTGGTAAGGGCTTTCTTGCTGCATCCTCACACGGCAAAAGGGTGAATGCTGTGTCCTCTCACAGTGGAAGGTGGGAGGGCAAAAATGGCCTATACTAGTTCCCTCCAGCCCTTTTGTAAGGCACTAATCCATTTATAAGGACAGAGCACTTATGACTTATTCACTTCCCAAAAAAAAGCTCACCTCTTAATACTGCCACAATGGGATTAAGTTTCTACATGATTTTTTTTTTAATTTTATTTAAACCATAGCGATTTCTTTATCCATTTTTTTAGTTGTAGACTGGCATAGAAAGTTAGCCAAATGAAGCATGATATGAGGGGCTATATCCATGGTCAATGTCTATGCCCACTGTCTATCTCCTTCTGATTTCTTTATATATCTTCTTTCTTGGGATTTATTTTAGTGAGGTGTTTACATATGCAACACTAACATTATCTGCAAGAAAAAGATTCTAGTGTTTCAAGCTAATGTTTGCAAAGAATCTCTTCCTGGATCTTATGAATTGCAAAATAGTATTCCATTCAGAGGGGGAGAGGGAGGGGGGCTAATGAGGAATTGGTCAACGGACACAAAGAATGGTTGCATATTGTAATGATGAATAAGCTAACCTATCCTGGTCTAACCACCACATATGCTACACAATTATTGAAAGTTAACGTTGTACCCCACATGTATGTATAATAAAAAATATACAAAGGAAGGAAGGAAGGAAGGAAGGAAGGAAGGAAGGAAGGAAGGAAGGAAGGAAGGAGAAAGAAAGAAAGAAAGACATCTTACAATACTGGTAGAGTTGTAAGAATATCAAGCAATGAGATAGGAGACCTGGGTTCAAGTTTCAACTGTGTCATCTATCAAACTGTGTGCCGTGTGTAACCTCTTTCAAATCTGTGTTCTTTTGCTGTCCACATCACTGTCTTGGTTTAAGCCCTTCTTACATGGCTGCCCTTCAGAGTTGACTCCAACACAGCTACCGGAGTGGTCCTTCTAAGATGTTAATTGGCTTTAGGTCTTTTAATGAGTCCTTGCAGTTTTCAAGATAAAGGCCAAACCCCTTAGCTTAGTACACATAGAGCCTTTCACAAGCTGTGCCTTGCCTAACTCTCTAGGCCTGATATTGTAATGTGCCAGGTTGTTAGCATCTAATGGCATTTAACAGAAAAGAATTAGTGATTCTTCTAGGAGGGCATTTATTCAGCCTTAGTAGCAACCTGTTTGGCATCATGAGGAAGAGAAAGGAAAGATGAAGAAATATGGAGTTATTTACCATTAAAGGCAGAGTAGAAATGGATGCCTACTCTAATAAATGTTTTGGGGAGAGGTAATTGTCAAAGTCAATTGTCATGACAATGAATGCCTTAAAAACCATTTAACCTGGATATTCCACCTGCAAAAGTTTACCCTAAGGAAATAACTATGAATGTACACAAAGATCTGAATATTATTTATAATAGCAAGGAAAATTCAGAAACAATTTAAATGTCCAACATTAGGGAATCAATTAAGTCAATAGTTTTAAAATAATACTTCTTAAAGTATAGGATTCTCTAGGACTGTCTTGACAACCATCTCAGAAAAGCTTCAGGCCTTTCATCAATCACCATTTCAAACCAGAGTACTTTCACTTTTATTTATTGTAGGTATTCAGGTCCCATATGATATTTTGTTTAGAAAAAAAAAAAAAAGATTCTGTTTATAAAAATAAAAATTTGAAGACCGTGGCTCATATGACAATGTATATGGAAATGTGTGATAGCTCAAACCTGAGCTATCTTTGGATAATAATATTTCTTACTCAAATTTGTCTGTATTTTCCACATTGTCTGTAGAGAATATGTAATTACTTCTGAAACCAGACCAAAAAAATAGTTTTTGGAAAAAAAAATAAAATAAAGTAATTGATAGCAATAAATAGGCCACAAGCCACTGAAAATTTCCCAGCTTGCCATTTTTGGCTTTCAAATCATATAGGTTTGTAAGCCTGCTATAGTTATGACATTATACCCACTAAATATCATAGATTTTAGAGATCATTGAAGATACAGCCCAACTCCCTTATTTTACATTTGAAGAAACTATGGTTGAAAATGTTTCAGTATATTGAAACTAGAACTAGGACCTTGTAGTCTTCTGATTCCATTTCTTTTTCTGCTAATCATCCAGTTTATAAAATGGATATTCACAATTCTTATTTCTCCCATTTATGTCTACCTCACTGGAGAAAGCATCATTGTGTTGTTTCTTTTTCCTATGAGTGAAAACTAACTTTTGTGAAGTGTCAGTGGTTAAAATTTCTCTACTCAGAAAAATTGGCACAAACTGGGGCATTAGGTCCTAAAAATGTCATATGACTCATTGTTCTGATTTATACAATTAGAGTTTTATAATCTGCTTTATTCCACTAATTCATTAAATGTGTATGTTCACTCAGATTTATAATTTAGATTTGAAATAAACTGACCCCAAATATTCTTACTGTTTGCCTTCACTTTTGGCATCTAAAAGGAAGACATTAGATACATGTTCCGTCTGCCCCACCTTTCTTCTCAGACATGAATGTACTTGTGAAGCACTCTGTCTTCTCTTTCAGGATAAGTCATCTCTGAGTTATCTTGCTATAATCACATTGGCCCTCCTCCCCCAAATATAATGACTTTGTGTAATATTTTTTATATTTGTATATATGTCAGGACTTTCACATGGTTCTTTGTTGTTTTAATGTTGAGAAGTGAGAATTGGGTATCCAGCTGAGCATGGAGAGTCTGAAGAAATAATGTGAGGTAATATGTTTCAAATAAAGGGAAATGAAAAGATTCAGAAATATCAGTCGCTCCCCCAAAACCCCTTACCAACCCCCAGCCAAAAAGAAAAAAGTGAATACTTCATAATGAAAGGCAATTGGAACAAATACATGGAGGCTTTTGTTTAAGGTGGAGGTGATTATGAAGATACTTCAAAAAGTTTGTGGAAAAAATAGAATTAAAGAGAACAGAACTGAGGTTCCCAGAGGTAGGAAGTGGGGGGTGGGGGGAGGGGTTAGGGAGAAATTGGTAAAGGGCCACAAAAATGATTACATTGTATGATGTTGAATATACTAATTATCCCAATTTGAACATCAGATACTGCACACAGGTATTGCTATTCAATGCAGCACCCTACATATATGTACAATCAATTACGTTTAAATTATTAATAAAAAAGGAAAAACAAAGATAATACAAATTTTTCTGTGAACTTTTTGAAGTACGTTTATGTAGCTTATTACTGATGATCCTATTCATGAAAAAACCTGGAAAAGAGGGGCTTTGTTGGGCATTCTTCTCATTTGGTATTTTATTATTATGGTTAAAAAGGAGTAATCGATATACCCAGTAACATATTAGATCTACAACCAACCTTACTATACTGTACCTTAATTCAGAGACTAAGGAATTTTTTTAACCATTTTCTCCAGGAATTCTAATGCTTTCATTTACTTAAAATGCAAACCTTTCAGGCTTTTGTATGATGCAGACAACATTTTGCTTAAAAGAATTGTAATTTAACTAAAATCATTTATACAGTTTTTATTAAATAATTCCTTTGAACACCACATGTAGGAGATTTGGGGTGAATTTTTAAATTTTTAAATATCAGTTTTGCAACCTTTTTTCTGATTTAGTCATTCTAATTGTTTTAATGCATTAGGGCTGTTATTCACTTACTCTGGAAATCAAGTACAGAAGCTTACAGATATAAAAATGGAATTAGATTTGTAAACAATTTAATAACTTGAACTTACATGTGAATGTATTTTCTCATGATTTAACTTTTGATATGTCAGAGTGTTTCCAATGAAGCATTCGCATCTAAGATTGACTGCCACTAGCTAAAAAATTCAATATTGAAATATTCTTGTGACACATCTTGGTTAAAATTTTAAGTTAAATATGTATAGTACATAGTTTATAATCAGGTAGTAGCACTACCTGATTATTTTCTAAATAATATTTGAGAATAGTATTTTATGTATATAACTGTACAGCTTTCAAAGCACATTCATGTGTATCATTTCATTTAGTTTTTACACAAACCCTGTGAGAGAGGGAAATGTGGAATATTATTCAAAAATGAGGATAGTGAGATTAGTGAGATACTTAGAATTTCATGGCAGCTATTTTGTAGGGCAGGCCTAGAACCTGCTGCTTGTCTGGGATTATTCCTACTAATCTTTTAACCTCTATAAATGAAGACGTGTACCCTAGACTATCTTATGGCTTTATAAAAGCAAATTGCAGAATTATATATGCATTATAATAGCAATTAATAAAAACAAAAAATACCAAATATTTTCTGTTGTTACATAAATAAATGTACAGAAAGTTACATGTAATATGTTGCGAGTGGGTTATCTCTGATGCGGTGGGGCTGGAATTAGCAAGAGAGGAGTGTCTCAAAGGGAATTTTAGCCTTATCCAAAGTATAATCTAAATAAATTAATGTATGACTTGTGAAGTTAAAAATAATTTTCAAAAACTTTAAAGAATGTGTGGATAGACTCTGAGAGTTACTGAACTATAAGGGGAAAGAGTAGGAATGAAGGAGTTGCTGCTGTTTTGTGAATTAAAACAGGTCATTACACCATCTGTGGAATCTCTATTTTTTATTTTTTATTGTTTGTTTTGACCTATTGGTTGGCAGAAACAAAGGAACCGAAAGTAAGCATCTTTTCAGATTCATTTAGATTTGTTCTTACTTTTGGGAAATACTCAAAAAAGGGAAATTGGCCATCCTGATTATTTTCTAAATAATATTTGAGAATAGTATTTTATGTATATAACTGTACAGCTTTCAAAGCACATTCATGTGTATCATTTCATTTAGTTTTTACACAAACCCTGTGAGAGAGGGAAATGTGGAATATTATTCAAAAATGAGGATAGTGAGATTAGTGAGATACTTAGAATTTCATGGCAGCTATTTTGTAGGGCAGGCCTAGAACCTGCTGCTTGTCTGGGATTATTCCTACTAATCTTTTAACCTCTATAAATGAAGACGTGTACCCTAGACTATCTTATGGCTTTATAAAAGCAAATTGCAGAATTATATATGCATTATAGTAGCAATTAATAAAAACAAAAAATACCAAATATTTTCTGTTGTTACATAAATAAATGTACAGAAAGTTACATGTAATATGTTGCGAGTGGGTTATCTCTGATGCGGTGGGGCTGGAATTAGCAAGAGAGGAGTGTCTCAAAGGGAATTTTAGCCTTATCCAAAGTATAATCTAAATAAATTAATGTATGACTTGTGAAGTTAAAAATAATTTTCAAAAACTTTAAAGAATGTGTGGATAGACTCTGAGAGTTACTGAACTATAAGGGGAAAGAGTAGGAATGAAGGAGTTGCTGCTGTTTTGTGAATTAAAACAGGTCATTACACCATCTGTGGAATCTCTACGTAATATTTTTTATTTTTTATTGTTTGTTTTGACCTATTGGTTGGCAGAAACAAAGGAACCGAAAGTAAGCATCTTTTCAGATTCATTTAGATTTGTTCTTACGTTTGGGAAATACTCAAAAAAGGGAAATTGGCCATTGTGCTATATTGTGCAACAAATTAATATCAGTCAAAGGGGGAGGGGAGTTTGTTTCTTTACAATAGCCTTGGTAAATTAAAAATAATAAATTCAGTTGAAAACCACGAATATCTTCTTGTAATTCTGATTCGTATAATTTGTTCTGGTCCAGTTGGTAATTCCTTTGAGTTTTGTTCAGAGGGGCGGAGGCATGGTCTGTGACTCCCTCCACTGTCACTCCACCCTTTTGGAATGTAGCAACTGATTTTCAAAAGCTAAAAACATGACTTTTCACAGGAGCTTGTTATTTCTTTTTCAAACTTTGTTTGAATCAGAAGTGGAATTAGTCTAAGATATCCCCTACCTTTGGCACGTGTTCCTTTAGAAAAGCTAGACGATCCAGCCCTTAATTCCTGATTGGTAAGATAATAGCCATTGCTGGGTGAAGTTCTAGAGATGGAATAATTTGGCACAACACGTCTCTGACTGAAATCTAAATGTGACCCTTGAGACCAATGGACTGTGAATTGGTCTGTCTGTGAATTTCAGTTTCCTTTCTCAACTAATCAACTTCATGTCTGAAATATCTAAAAGAAGCTGCCTGTTTCTCTGAACTTTCTGGCTCACACATTTGCCTTTCTGTCTGACAGCTTGTCACCTTTATTTATGTTAAAAGCAACCAACATGTTTCTCACTCTTACTTACTGGTTTTCTGATATGATTTTCCAAGATGTATTCTTTATAGTACAGGGAACCCTCTACATTTGTGATAACAATAACACTCATATCAATACTAAGAGCAGCCATCATTTATTTAGTGCCTACTACATTTCCACCATTACACTACACATATTCTCTCTAGTCTTTACAATAATTTGCAAGGTAAGTCTCATTATCCCAATTCAACACATGAAGAAACTAAGACAGGGAAGGAAAGTAGCTTGCCATTGGATACGGGGCAAAAAAAGGATTTAGACCCATGTCTAAACAACATACTACGAGACAAGTCTGCCTAATGGTAAATCTCACTCCATAATGGTAACAAATAGTAAGATTCCAGTGAACACATTTTGCTATAAAAATCAGTTCTGCACGACATCATAATTTCTTCCTAATTTTGATGTTTGCAATAAATTAAACAGGTATGAGTTAAGTTACTGAAAGATAGTTGCTAATATTTTTCTTGGCATTTTCTTCTCCAAAAGTCTATATTAAATTCTATTCTTCATATATTCACACTAGTCTGATTATCTGCTACTTATATAACTGTTCTACCCTAGAAATTGTTCTGAAAAATTGTGTACCACTCTCCTCTGTTATTCCATAAGTAAAACAATGTCAACACATAGTCATTGGCTTTGAAAAGTAAAACGGGTTATATTCAGTTAAAATCATGTCTTAGTAAATAATGGTCAAAATAAAGGCATTAGATTCACAAGCTGTACTACCTACCAGCTATTTTGACCTTTAACGAATTACTTCATATCACTAAACTTGATTTTCCTCGTATGTGAAAGGACATAATGAGATATTTTAGCTGATAGTTTTTTGTTTGTTTTGTTTTAGTACTGAATGAGATAATTCATATAAAGCACATAGCATAATGCATGTCCCTTAGTAATAATGTTTCTCTTTATTATTAATGTTATTTTTATTTGAAAATTACTTTTAAATTTGTAGTTATGTAGCAAAGTAGCTTAATACACTTCGCACTCTAAAAATTTATTGACAGAGTCACAAAACATTGTATGTAAGGTTTTGGTAAAAGTTTTTCATTTGTAGCTAGGTAATGTATAATGTATATCTTAAAACCCTTAAAAAAAGTCTTTCTTAAAAATGTATTAACTGGTAGTGGAAATGGAATTAAGAGAATTTATTGTTTGGAATTTTCAACATGTAAAATTGTATTTTCCCATTGCTACTTAGATCAGGTGAGAAACAAGAGATTATGAGCATCCTTGTTCCACTAGCATCAAACACCTCCTTGGACCCCAAATGCCAAAGACCTAAGTATTGCTTTGGTGTCACTGAAAAGCCTGAAGCAGAAAAGAACAGAGAGCTGTGATCAGTCAGTGTTCTCACGATAAACAGAACCAATAATTTGTGTGTGTGTGTGTGTGTACAGGTATACAAATATATAATGGTGTGTTTTAAGGAACTAGTTCATACTGTTGTGGAGGTTGGCAAGTGTGAAATATGTATAGTAAGCAAGCTATTTGAAAACTCAGATAAGAGTAAATGCTGTAGTGTTGAGGCAGAATTTTTTATTCTCTGAGAAACCTCAGTTTTTGCCTTTAAGGCCTTTCGACTGATTGGATGAGGCCCACCCATATTTTTGAGGATAATCTCCTTTTCTGAAAGTCAACTGATTGTAGATTTTAACTGCATCTACAGAATACATTCACAGCAACACCTAGATTAGTGTTGATTAAATAACGGGTACTCTTACCAGGCCAGTTGACACATAATATCACAAGCTGGGAACAGAAAGTACCTGAGAAAATTGAGATGAGGAAAAATGTTGAGAGAGTTGGGCTATGGCAGGTCATTGCAATAATGTGAATAACTGAAGATGAGCACCTAGGCTAAAGTAGTTGAAGACTGGATGAAAATTATGGGATAAATACAAACGATGTAAAAGAGATTGTGTTGACAGTATTTAGTCACCAACTGGACAAATAATGTAATCAGCAGTAAAAGGCTGCCACCAGTAATAAACTCATTAACCATCAGTGTTCTATGCTGGCCTATGCATGCTTAGGATATGTTGCATATCTAGGATTTGTCAGGCATACTGTCGAGGAGTAATGACACAGTTTTCATTTCAAAATAGTTTTTATTTATTTATTTATTTTAGTTTTTTCTTGACCCACTTGTTTAGAAGTGTGTTGTTTAATCTCCACATATTTTGGGATTTTTCAGCTACTTTTCTGTTACTTATTTCTAGTTTATTTCCATTGTGGTTTAAGAACGGTACTTTGCGTAATTTCTATTCTGTTAAATGTGTTAAGGTGTATTTTATGATGCAAAATGTGGTCTGTCTTTGTGAATGTTTCATTTGAGTTTGAGAAGAGTGTGCACCCTGCTGTCATTGGAAAGAGGATTCTGTAAATGTAATTTATGTCAAGTTGATTGATAGTGCTGTTCAGGTAAACTACATCCTTACCGATTTTTTGCTAGCTTGATCTCTCAATTACTGGAAGAGGGGTATTGAAGTTTTCAACTCTAATAGTGGATTTATCTATTTCACCTTTCAGTTCTATCCATTTTGCCTCAAGTTTTTTGACACTGTTGTTAGGTGCATACACACTTACAGTTATATCTGTTATGTCTTTTTTTGTTTGCCTGAGAAAGTATTTCTCCTTCACTTTTGAAGGAAGGATAATTTCATTAAACATAGAATTCTAGGTTGGTGGGTTTCTTTTTTTTCAACACTTTAAATATTTCACTCCATTCTCTTTTTGTTTACATGGTTTCTGATGAGAAGTTTACTGTAATTCTTACCTAGTTATTCTATAGGTAAGATATTTTTCCACCTCTGGCTTTTTTCAAGATTTTCTCTTTGAATTAGGTTTTGTGCAGTTTGTAATATGACATGCCTAGGGGTATGTTGTTTGTTTGTTCTCGTGTTTGTCCTGCTTGGTGTTCTCTGAACTTCCTGCATATGGTTCGGTGACTGTTACTAATTGTTAATTTTAATATTAGTTCACAGAAAATTCTTGGGCATTATTACTTCAAATATTTCTTCTGCTCCATTTCCTTTTTCTTTTCCTTCTGGTATCCCAATTACACATATGTTATATCTTTAAAAATTGTCCCATAGTTCTTAGATATTGTTTTGTTTTTTCATTCTATTATCTCTTTGCATTTCAGTTGTAGTTCCTATTGACCTCTTTTTAAGCTCACCAGTTTTTTCAGTAGCTGTGTCCAGTCTACTGGTGAGCCCATTAAAGGTATTCTTCATTTCTGTTATGGTGCTTTTGATTTCATTTTGATTCTTTCCTGGAGTTTTCTTCTCTCTTTACATTAACAATCTTTTCTTGCATATTGGCTACTTTTTCCATTACACCCTTAACATACTAATCATACTTATTTTAAATTCCCTCTCTGATGATTTGAATATCTGTGTCATATCTGAGTCTAGTTACAATGCTTGCTTTTACTCTTAAGACTATGTTTTTTTCTTGCTTTCTGGCATACCTTGTAATTTTTTTTGCTGATGAAAACTGGACATGTATCGAGTAATAGGAACTGAAGTGAATAGGCCTTTAGTATGAGGATTTATGTTAATATGGTTCGAAATTGTGCTATATTAGATGTTTGTTGCAGCTGTAGGTGTCAGAAGCTTTTAATTCCCCTGATATCCTTGTTTTTATCTTTTCTCCTTACTTTGGGCTTCCTGAGTACTTCTCCTCAGAGCGAGTCTGCATCTTTCAGCTCTTGCAACTGCAATCCACTGCTATTATGGTAGAGTCCTGTTGGTGCAGTGGTATGATGTGGAAAAAAAGCATTCTCTATGTTTATGATTAAATCTTAGTCTTTAAGCAGACCAGTGTCTTGGGGCTGTGACCTTCACAAATACAGATGGTCCCCTACTTCTTTTAGCTCAATTTGGGATTTTTTTACTTTAAGATGGTGTGAAAACAATAGGCATTCATTATGTTCCTGGACTTTCCACGGAATTGCATCTGTATAAACTCATTGTAAGTTAAAAATATCATAATTAAAAATGCACTTTCAACTTACAGTCTTCAACTTAGCATAGCCTTATTGGGACTTAACACCATTGTAGGTCCAGGAGCATTTGTATTTCTCTCGCGTTATAGTTTTTTCCTCCCTCTTAGGTGAAATAAGAAAGGTAGAAGGGGCAGAAGCATGAGAAATATTTGTACCCCAGATGGGTTAAGGCTCACTTTTTCCCTGGAGAGTGGGCCTTTGTTATGTAGAAATCTCTGGCGTGTTTCACAATGATGACTCTTTTCCTCCCCTTGTGAGAATCAGAAGATCTTTTAGGAACTTTACCATGAGAACCTGGTGGGGTTCCTGGAGGTAAACTCCAGAAAAGAGTGGAGATTCCTCAAGACAGTAGCTCCCCAGAAGTTTCTCCCTCTCATACTAGTCCACATTCAGCCTCCAGTAATTCACTTACTCCATTTAAATGTTCCTACCAGTTTTTGGCTCCAGTGGTCTCTACGGAATCATATCCCAGCTGTGACTCTGGATTTGCCCGTCTCTTCAGATTTGGGGATCGTGGTTTGCCCTCCAACCTCAGTGATCCAATTGGTTCAAAAAAAGTCATTGATTTTCAGTTTGTTCAGCTTTTTATTTTAAAAGTAGGAATGGTGACTTTCTTTACATATTGGAAGAAAAACCAGACATCTCCCTCATGTAATAATCTAAATTATTTAATCCATAAATAAATGGAAAGTCAAAATATTTTTATTTTGACTAAATTCAATTTTCACAATTGAAAAATTATAAAAGTTGAACTATACATTGTGTAGAATTATATGTAAAGTTGATACTTTTTTATTAATTCTATTTAAGGAAATAGAAACTTACACATCTCTCTATGTTTTATTAATTTTGTAAATATTTATTGTATGATTACTACATTTTAAGTATTCTGATTATATTTTGTACCATGTGATTTACAAAGATTATCTGCTAAAAACCAATCTTCATTACTTGGACACTTTATAAAGCTTTTATTACTTCTCAAGCTGGCGGTTTCTGTTTGTTTTTTGTTTTGTTTTGTTTTGTTTTGTTTCTGTTTTTGTGGCTGGTAGGTAGGGGGATCTGAAACCTTTGACCTTGGTATTATAACAATGTGCTATAACTAGCTGAGCCAACCATCCAGCCATAAGTTGGCAGTTTCCTGTCTGAAAAATAATTGTAAAGAATCTGCTTTACTTTACCTGTATTATTTGCATAAAGGGAAATTTTTATTGTGACTTCTTGTTTAAGAGCTCATGTAGTAATTTAGAGAGCTTAGGGATTTTCTAAATTAGTGCAAAGAAGTCTAAGTTTTCCACAGTATTCCTTTCTCTAATCCAAATAAATTGAATTTTTATCTTGTCAATACTCGTTATTCAGAGATTTGTAAAGTGCTACAAAATTACCACTCCTAGTGAATACTGGCAAGTAAAGATATACTCTTCCTTAGGCATGATAATGTGTTATTTTTGAAGGGGAAGTGTAGTACACCCACAGGTTTTATATTTTTATTCAGCCTAGATAGATTATGCGTGTGTTTTCAAGACTTCAAAATTAGCAGATGGATATGAATAAATTCAGACAGAAAAGAATATGAATTTAGCTGATAGCTTTTAATCTCTTTAATCTAAGTATGTAAAACACAAATATATACACAAAATGTATTCTTGTATCATTATTTCTAAAGTGTGTGACAATTCTCAAAGACAAGACAAAGCAAAAAAGAAAAAGGGTGGGAGGCACTCTGGTGAGCTAGAAAGCTCTAGAAAACTATTAATGGACAAAGACTATAAAGACCTAAGTTCTAAGCCTTTGTTATGCCACAAGTTTGTGTGACTTTAAATTCAAATACCACCCCTACCCCTATTAAAATTTCATTCTTAAATGAAAATATTGGAGTAGGTAATTAGTAAGAGTACTTTCAGCTCGTAAGTTATATATAATTCTATGTCACAACCCACACCAAGGTTATGTTATGTGATTATGAAATTTATGAGAGTTTTAAAATTAGTCATTTTCCGTAAAATTTGCCCGAGTTTCCTTTCCTTTTTCTTTATTTTTGTTGGGAATGGCTGGAGAAGAAAAAGGAAAATTTAAATACTTTTCTCTAAGTATAATAGCAATGCTTTTTTTTAGATCAAACTTTATTACTGTACTCACATGTAAACCAAATAGATAGATTGTTATGTAGAACAGTTGTTGTGTGAACAGAATAGAATATCTTCCCTCAGACTTCATCAACCCTTATGCCACAATACTGTATGTGATTTATTTCTTTAGGTTAACATAGCCAGATGTATTCTTTTAAAATTTATATATACCTGATTGCTTACCAACTTTATCTGCCAAATCGTCTTAATTTTATTAGGTGCTTTCCTTTGTGATAACTGATTTGGAGGCACTTTATGTTAAGACTTTTGATTTGGGAAAGATGGCAGAAGAAAACAATTGGATCCTGAGGAACTGCCCATGAAGGGTAAATGTTGATCTCTGGATGTATTTATATCAGATAGATCAATAGATCATATCTACACATTTTGTATTTATTTATTTATATAAACACTATATATGTTGTGTGTATTTATATGTGTGTGTGTGTGCGTGTGTGTATTGTGTGGCATAGAGTAACATGCAGAACTATGAGGACATCCTGTGAATAAGATATAAAAAAAAGTGAAACAAAGCCAGCAAACGTTGTAAAGAAAAATGTAAACTCCATAATTTCTTATAGATCAGCATTTTATAGAGTGTATTCCTTGAAATGGTAAAGTATCTGACAAATAGGCCGCTTCCTAGATGCTTTGGGGAAATTTTTCAGGTTACAGTCCTCACCTGAGACTGAGTGCACACGTGTGTGTATTGTGTGGCATAGAGTAACATGCAGAACTATGAGGACATCCTGTGAATAAGATATAAAAAAAAAGTGAAACAAAGCCAGCAAACGTTGTAAAGAAAAATGTAAACTCCATAATTTCTTATAGATCAGCATTTTATAGAGCGTATTCCTTGAAATGGTAAAGTATCTGACAAATAGGCAGCTTCCTAGATGCTTTGGGGAAATTTTTCAGGTTACAGTCCTCACCTGAGACTGAGTGCACATTGGCATGTTAGCTTAATTGAACCAACATTTCCCGGACGTGTTTGAATTTAAAACCCCTTTTACTGGAGTGTCTCATGGGATTTTGGAAAACACTAGCCAATAGTAATTTCTGACTACACTTATTACTTCTTTTTCTAAAAGAAATAATAATTTCCCACAGAATAATTGGGGATGACTAATGTTTTTCTGCTGAAGAATTCAGAGTGGTTCATGGTATTTGTTACCTGAAAACTTAAGTTTAAAATCTAATTTAAAGCAAATTTTAAAATATGCATTGACTTTTCCACTATTTGCCTATGGTAATGAAATGGCAATATGTTATTTCATATAAATGATGTTTTGCATTATACTATATTCCCAAAATTAACGAAATGATTTTGTGTGTGTGTGTGTATGTTTGGATAAAATTAATGTAGAATTCTGCAAGTTAAACAAAGCGGTACTCTTTCTCTATTCTCACTCTTGTAGGCTAGTTAACATCCCAGTAAATTGAATGCACAAGACTCCCTTTCTTTTTCTTTTTCTTTTTTAAAGCTTAGTTGTTTGAGCAATAACTGATTAACTAGATTATTTTTTCATAAATTCACAGTTTAATGAAATGTGTGTCTTTTGTTTATTTTCTGAACTAGATGGCAAGATATATTCTGAATTGCCCTTAGTTCACAAGAAAAGAGAAAAAGTTAAGTTTTTATCTTATTGTACATATCATTACAGGATAAAGTGATCTTTCAAACTCAGTATATAGTAATCTAGGTAAAATTAGTCACACAATTGTCATAAACAATAGAAATAACAACGAGATCTCTTATAGGCCTGTTTCTTGATGAATGTAATTTTATTTAACCATTATAATTTAAAATGTAAATAAGGATATGGAACTCAATATTTGCCAGCTAAATAATTTTTTCCATGGTTTCATTCTCAGGCCATCACACCAGAGACTCTGTGACTCTACTCATGAGCCCAGTATAAGACATTCTCCATGCTTTCTTATTTATTACAGTCATATTCCTCTTATGTAACACCATAGTTTCTTTCCTTCCTTCCCAGAGGAAGTTATCTTCTTTTCTATGACCAAAACTCAACAACTCTAATTCCTAATACCACCCTATTCTTTACCTCTTAGTGCTTTTCTCAAATTAGACTTACTGAAATTCCTCAAGTATCTCTTTCCATCCCTTCATCTTTTCACATTTCCTCTTTTTCTTTTCTTTTTGTGGGAGGGACTTAAACTGTTCTCTCTGCTTGAAAATTCTTATTTCTCCACATCTTATATAATCCTATTCTTCAGAAGTTATCTTTTCTACCAGGCTTTCCTAGAAATCATCAGAACAATCTCTCTTCCTCTTTGAGCTTGTAGGCTGTTAAGCACATCATCTAATGTCTAACCCATTTTGCCTTATATTTATATATGTGTCTTACCTTCATTCTCAGTTTGTAAATTGCTTTAGGGCAGAAATAGGACTCCTGCTTCTTCTGTATTCCACAGCACTTGGCATGATACTTGTATATTGATAGCTATACAGGAGATATTCGTGGAATTCACAGATGGGTGAATGAATGGGTGTGTTTTTACATCATAGTACCTATGAAAAAGTTTACAATATATAAGTATAGAAGCAATTATGGCTTTGAACAGAGTAGGTTGCAAAAGATTTCTTTAAATTAACACTGTAAAAGTAACATAGGTATTTTTTTAAAGTTGGTCTTAGAAAAATAATAAAAATGAAAGCAAGAGGAAAAAATGAAAGAAAAAATAAAAGTTGGTTTTATGAAAAACAAAATCTTAGGTACTAATGACAATCTAATTCTTCTGCCTTCTTTCAAATGTCTTTTCCAAAATGTTCAAGGATGTTTGTTTTTTCTCTTTTCATTGTAAATGGTTATAAATAGTACTTTAAGCACTTTATTGACTAAAAACAAAATTATGGCAAAAAGTAAATAACCAAGATTAACTTTTAATACCTTCTATTGGTTGCAGTCAGACACACTTGTGCTGTAACCAATGGCATGTATAGCTGCAAAAGTTCCTAAGTACATAGGAGGAACTTGGAGACCTTTTTCTGCCCAAATGGTATTTCGTGCCAAAGACTTACAATTAAAAGATAATGAGGACAATAAAAGCAAAGATTCGGTATTGTTGGATTTCAAGGAATTTAAAATTTTGGTGTTTTGAACAAAAAATATAAGGGCATAAAATGGTTCAAAAATGGAGTAATAACAGTAACTTCACCAATGGAAGTTTATCTTCATAATATCATGCTATAAAAAGTCAAACACTTCAAGTACTCTTGACTAACTCTCAGTGAAACTTCTGGTGAACTGGCTAAACAAAAATGTTTTAGGAGCAATAGACAGCCAAGTAATACATTATTTCAAAGAATACACGTGACTTATAAGAACCATGGGCAGAGATTGCCATTACCAGCAAATTTTACCTGGATAGTTTTTAAGGAATTAATTGAGAAGGCTTCTGGTTGCCTTATTAGTTCACAGGCAAATAACAATAATAATAATAAAACTAGCATAGTTATTATTACAAGACCATGTATCAAAAACAAAACACATAAAATATAAAATCTGGGTCTAGGTCTGAATTTTAGGTATTTTACATCTTTAGTGATATATTACTAGTTCATGTAAATTTAGTTAGCTTTAGTGATAATGCTTTTTCTTCTAGCAATGACTTTGAGTGCGTAATTTTATAATAAAATGGGTTTTTTGGAAGCACTATATGGTGTTATGATAAAAATCTTTTAATCCATTTGGGTAGGTAAATAGAAAAGTCAGTAGACAAACAGTTCTTTCCTAGAGCTCTAGCGCATCATTTCTCAAAGTTTTTTATGTTGAACACTAATACCTCAGGAAGTTGATAAATAAGGAAAAGGGTGAGGAGTTTGCAGAATCTACAAATACAGGAATCAATGGACTGAGTAAAAATAAAAGGATTTCTTTACTTCTCAAAACTTTTGATATACTGAGCTACATCATGAACTTTGAAGAGGGACATATAGAGTGTAGCACTTACAAGAATTATTTGACCACAGAATTGCTTTTTCATCAAACATGCACCAGCATGGAACATGTTTTCTAAAACATTGTCCTAGGTTTCAGAGTGGAACAATGAAATGATGTGCTTACATATCTGTCATAAAAAGATGTCATCAGAAAAGACACATGTCTTGTTGTCATCATTAGAATGTATGTGTGAGGAGAAAAACTTTATAAATAAGCTGACATATAAAAAAAATTGCACACTGTGATATATGCTGAGGGAAACAAACAGGGAGTTGAGAAAGAATCACAGAAGGAATCTACCTTAGAGAACATGGTCAGAAAGGACTGCCGTCAGGTAATATTTAAGCTACATATAAACAGAAAGAGCTAACCTTTTAGAAATGAAGTATTCTGTGAACACGAAAGACTTAAGCAAAGATTTTCTAAGGTGGAGAGAAACTTGGCATCTTTAGATAGAAGCATACACAGAAGTAACACTCCCCCTGCCTCCCATCCAGCATGGAGAGGTAGGTGGGATCCATATTATGCAGAGCCTGGATGCCAAAGTAAGGAAGTTTGGAATTTATTGCATGTGCTTTGGGAAGATTTTGCAAGGTTTTAAACAGTGAGTTATGTTATTTGATTTACATTGTGAGAAGATCACTTTTTCTGCTCTGTGGTAGATTGATTAAAAGTGGGCAAGAGTGAAATGCTAGAAAACCAGCTAGGAGGCTGTTGTAATCCAGATAAGAGATGAAAGGGATGATGTGTTGTCAGACTTAAGACAGAGTTCAATGCTTTCCAGTGGGAGATAAGATGGAAGTAGCAAGTAAGCTTGACCTTGATCTCCTTTTCTTACTCTGCACTCGTTTCCAAATAGCAGAACCAGTGATATTTAGCATTGCTTTCTTTATGCCAAAGTATAAAGTATATAAATTACAAATCTCTCTTGAGTTTGACTTTATTCGAAGTAATGTTTGGAAAATTTCCAAAATGATTAATAGAGACAATGTGTAAAATCCCTTAAAGTCATATTTTCCCCTTTGCCTGTTTTATTCATCTTATTCTGACACTTTAATTTATTTCAACACACTTTCATTTTGGAAGAACCTCATTTGCTTTCACTTTAATTATCACAGTCTTGTAGGGGACATGCAAATGAAAATTAAATTGGCACTATAAGAAATAAGAACTTTTTCTGGCAAGGATGTGCCACCATGGCATTCTCTGTAGTAGCTGTTCTTACTGTCATATACACTAGCCAGATGTTATTTCCCATAACTTTGAATCATGCTTCATACCACCTATGGACTATGAGTCAATAATTTAAAAATAAAGCTAAGTTATATAGGAGCCTCTTCCATGTAGAATGCTTATGCTACATAGAAGTATTGTTCAGATTAATTTTAACTTCACCCATTCAAATTTAAATTGTGTTCTTTAATATGTTAGCCAAGTTCCATGTGAATTTGAAGAAAATAGTTTTCTCTTCACATTATGAAGAAAATAGAGTTTTGTTTAGTATTTGACTCATGTGCATTTACAAACTGAATTTCTTTAAAACTCAATGTTTAGGAATATTATCTCTTGAGTTTTCGAAGATTTTTGAGTTAATACACCTATGAGTATTGTAAGTAGCTGTTAATATCAGTTAACAGAAATAGCTAGTGTTTTTGCTCTTGAAAGTTGGTTGTGAAGAAGCAATAACCCACAGTGACAATTATTAAACTTTAGAGAGTATTAAAGAGCAAGATTATAGAATGCCTTAAAAATAGACATAGATGTGACTTAAATTTATATACAAGGGTAATTCAAAAGGTTAATGGAAAGATTCATAGTATCTTTTAATTCTATTTTTCACCAACTTTTTGAAGTACCCTTGTATATTTATATGCAACCAAAAGACACTGTAGCTCATTTTCTGTTTCTTATAGGTCATAGAGATATCGCTTTAAAGATTGGATCTTAAATTTTCTGTTTTTAAGGGATGAAAAGGTTATGTGCCTTAGCAACCTTAGTTTATTTTCCAAAGAATTTGAAATTAATAGCCATATATTTAGTATTCATTTAGTAGTGCTAGTTTCTGTTAGTTCTCTTTGGGACTGAAATTGTTAAATGGGAACATGAATATATGTTATGTTCTTTCACATACTCTTCAAGCCCTCATTATTTCTCGTTTATTATGATTTCTTTTAATGCATATCCCTGCTTCTCATTCTTCTTTTCCCTAAGCCAGTTGATGGAGTTTGGATGTGTTGTCCCCTCCAAAGCTCATGTGGAAATTTGATCTCCAATGTGGCAGAGTTGGAAACTGATTGAGTCATGGGGGTGGATCCCTCATGAATGGATTAATGCTCTCCCTGGGGGAGGGGGGATTAATGAGTGAGTTCTCACTCTATTAGTTCCCGCAAGAGCTTGTTGCTTAAAAAGACCCTGGCACCTTCTCTCTCTCTCTTGCTTCCTCTCACCATATGATCTGCTTGTACCTGCTGGCTGCCTGCCACTTTCAGCCATGAGTAGAAGCAGTCTGAGGCCCATGCCAGGTGCAGCTGTCCCAGAATTGTAAGCCAAATAAACCTCTTTCCTTTATAAATTACCCAGTCTCAGGTGTTTCTGTTATAGCAACACAAAATGGACTAAAACACCAGTCTCTATCTCACTGCCAGAATTGTCTTTCTAAAACATCTTGTCATGCCATTCCTTGTTTAAATTTACTCAATTTAAAATACAAACGTTTTCTCATGACATGTAGGACCTTTTAATACATTCTTTTTTGTCTGTGTCTGCCTTCCATAGCAGAAGCATACTATTATTATCATTGCCATTCTACATTTTAGGATACTCAAGCTTAGAGAGGTTAAAGAACAGCAAGGTCATAAAGCTAATGAGGGACAAGTTAGATTACATATTATATTAAGTCAATTCTTTGAAGTTTGCTGAAAATTGTCTTATGGTACCATAAGTGTTCAAAAGTTCATGGAAAGATTTGTATTATCTTTGATTCTATTTTTCCATGAACTTTTTGAAGTACCCTCATATATGTGCTGGAAAAAATACATATCTGCAGTTGTTAAGTGAAGTGTTCTATATATGTTCAGTGGGTCAAATTCGTTAATAATATTGTTAATGTCTTCTTCTATATCCAACCCATTATTCTCTGTTTATTCTATGAAAAGAAATGTGTTAAAATCTCCCACTATGCTAAGAAATTTATCTGTATCTCCCTCTAGTTGTCAGTCTGAGGCTATATCATTAGATAAAATAGTTTTATCTTCCTGTAGAATCTTTTATTGTTACAAAATGATTCTTGTTATTTCTAATAATGCTTTTATCTAGGTCTGCTTCATCTGATTTTAATATAGCCATGAGAGCTTTTCTTTGGTTAGCATTTACCTGGTGTGTGTGTGTGTGTGTGTGTGTGTGTGTGTGTGTGTGTGTGTGTGTGTGTGTGTATTTCTATCCTTGTTATTTCCTACCTTTATGTTTCAAAATGTTAATTTGGGAATCTAGGTGAAGACCTTAATTGTGGAAATCTATCTGGTATACTTTATTTAGCTGGATTTTTCTTAATCTCATCTGATAGTTTTTATCTTTCATTATTTTAGAGGAAGTATATGGTTTCTCTTAGTGTCTACTCTAAAATTGCAATATGCTTTCTTACCTTAGGAAAGTTTAAAGTCAACCAAGTACCCCTTCACTCTTTTCAGATAACACAGGAGTCTTCTGATTTAGAAGATTTTAATTCCTTTAAATTTTAACTCCATTAAATTCCTTTATTTCCAAGTATCCCACCAACTTATATGTTATTTTTATGTAGTTAGGGAAAGTTTAATTCTGTCTTTTTCTAAAAAATAAAACATGTTTGTTGTCATTTTATATAGACAATGCTTATTTTAATTTATACACAAATTTATAACTTTTATTGTTCTTTTGTTCCTTCTTGCCTTTTAGCCATACTATCTGGAATTATTTTCCATTTGCATGAAGTGTATTCTTTAAAATTTCCTTTAATGAAGTTCTACTAGAGTCAAACTTTCTCAGTTTTAGTGTGTTGAAAATATTTTTTTTTTTTTAGTATCTTTATTTCACTTTCGTTCTTGAGAAAATTTTACTGGAGCTAGAATTCTGGAGTAGCCATTATTTTCTTTTAAGATGTTAAAGATTTAATTTAATAGAAAGTTGAGAAGTTGGCTGACAGTTTCACAATCACTCCTGTGGAGGTAATATGTCTTTTCTCTATGGCTGCTTTAAGATTGCCCCTTTGTCTTTGGTGTTTTGGAATTACATTATGATACAATTAAATGTGGATTTCTTTATAGTTATTTTCCTTGTGATTTGAGGTTTTTGAGAATAAAGATTTGTGACTTTTATTAATTCTGAAAATTTCTTAGCCATTATATTGTCAAATATCTTTTCTTCCTCATTCTCTCCATCCCTCCTTTTGGAGCTCCAATTAGACTATGTTAGACCTTCTCACTCTATTTTCTATGTCTCCTAATTTCTCATATATTCTATTTCTTTGACTTTCTATGTTGAATTCTGCATAATTTCTTCTAGCCTGTCTTTCAGTTTACTAAATTCTCTCTTTATATAGAAGCAACTAATTTCTATTACACTTGGCCATTAAATTTTGAGTTTCAAGTACAGTTGGCTGTTAAACAACATGGATTTGAACTGTGCTGATCCACTCATATGCAAACCCACATAAATAGAGGCCCAACTTTTTGTATTTGAGAGTTCCACAGGGCCAAGTACCTAAGTAAAGACATGGGGAAAATTCTACATAGATTTTCAACTGCATGGAGGTTTCAACTTCCCCTAATCCCACCCCCACCCCTGTTGTTCAAGGGGCAACTATATTATATTTTTTATTTCTAAATAATATATGTGGGGATTTTTTTTCCAAAGCTGCTTTGTCATTTCTTTATAGCTTCCTGTTGCCATTTTTAAGCTTATCTTTTTTTCTTTAAATACAGTAAGCATGGCTCTTTTATTGCTGTGTCTTTTATTTATTTTTTTTCAGGTTTTTTTTTTTTTTTAATTTTTATTTTGTCAATATACAATGTAGTTGGTTATTATGGCCCATCACCGAAACCTCCCTCCCTCCTCCCTCTCCCCCCTCCCACCCAAGAATGTCCTTTCCATTTGCTTGTTGTAACAACTTCAAAAGATTGTAGTTGTTATATCTTCTTCTCCCCCCACCCCCGGATTTCTTTTTTGTGTGTGTATGTGAGTGAATTAATTAATTTATTTTTAGCTCCCACCAATAAGTGAGAACATGTGGTATTTCTTTTTCTCTGCCTGACTCGTTTCACTCAATATTATTCTCTCAAGGTCCATCCATGTTGTTGCAAATGGCAGTATTTCATTCGTTTTTATAGCTGAGTAGTATTCCATTGTGTAGATATACCACATTTTCTGTATCCACTCATCCGATGATGGACATTTGGGCTGATTCCAACTCTTGGCTATTGTAAAGAGTGCTGCAATGAACATTGGGGAACAGGTATACCTTCGACTTGATGATTTCCATTCCTTTGGATATATTCCCAGCTGTGTCTTTTATTTATAACATTTGAAATCTTCACAACCAATTTCTGTTGTTTTTGCTTCTACTATGCTCACTCATGTGCCTTGCTTCCTTATGAATGAAATCATTATTTATTGTGTGATACCCATTTTTTATGGAAAATTACTTATAGGAATCCTTTGAGTGTTAGTATGAAGGTGATTTTCCTGAAAAACAATTGTTTTTGCTTCTGTCACCTAAGGGAACTACTTACTGGTCTTGGGCCACTTTAAACTAGTGGTTTGAGGTTTGTGTGTTTCTTTTGTTTTTAACTACCCAGGTTATATTAATTTGAGTTGCACATATTCCCAAGGGAAGGTTTATGGGTATAAAGTCAGTCTGTGGTGTGACACCTTTATAGGGGAAGGTCTTTTGTTAGGCTCCCCACTTTGGGTAAGCTCTAGGCTTTGTTTTTTCCCTCATGCTCCGCAAGCTAAGTTCACTAAGTTCCAGTAAATGTCTGGTTTAAAAAAAAAAATAGGCTTGAGTGGTTTTTTTTCTCTCTCAGGTCCTGCCTTCCCTTAGATTTTAGCTTAATAATTTTTTTAGTACTATCCTAGCTCTCCAATGCTATTAAGAAATAGAAAAATGTATGTGTGTACACACACAGACACACACCAGCAGTTTTAGTTATTTTAAGCAGGAGGTATAATCTGAACATCTAATCTTTCATATTATTAGAAACAAGCATTCAAATAAGTAAGCTTCTGAACTTTAGGAAGAATTGTACTAAAGGTATAGAGCAGAATAACTTTAGAGCAAGTTAATCAGATGACCAAAACATAGCTTATTACGACACATAAGTTTTATCTTTAATAGAAAACAAATTATGGAAGAACTAATTGAAGGAGAAATATCTCATAAGTGTTCTTAGGATGGCGAAAAATAACATCAACAACAAAAATAATAATAGACGATACTATTAAGGACTTACAGTGTAACGACTTTTCAAAGTGATTTATATGCATTACCTCATTTAATCCTTACAATAATTATATGGAATAGTTAGTATTTTCAGCCCCATTTTATATTTGAGGAGACTGAGGCACAGAGAGTCACAGATAATAAATGGTAGAAAAGGACGTCAAACTTTGATGGTAAGAATCTAAAGCTCTATACTATGTTGGTCACCACAGTAATGGGTGAGGACTGAAGCTATAAGGAGATGAAGGAGTAGGCCATTTCACCTAGAGGAGCAAGATGAGCCAAGGCAGGGAGGCAGGATCTATTCAGTACATTTGATAACTTGTCCAGGCTTGATTGGCTGCAGTAGGAGGTTTGTTTAGGAAAGCAGCAGGAGTCAGCTAAATCAGAAGAATGGGCCAGATGTGGAGAAGGTGATAAAGGAAAAAATCCTCCTGACAGAACTGTAAGTTTATTTTTATATCATATTTTCACAATTATTCTGTGTACCTTTCCATGGCAGGCAGAATGCCTCTCCCTCAACCTCAAAAAAAGATGTTAACTTTCTAATGTCTGAAATCTGTGAATATGTTACCTCATATGGTAACACTTGAAAGAGGAAGGCATAGTGTGGTAGGCTGAATATCGGTGCCCAATGATATTCATTGCTAATCCCTAGAACCTATGAGTGTTACTTTATATGGAAAAATGAATTTTGCAGTTGTGATTAAAGATCTTGAGATGTGGAGATTATCCTATGTTATCTGGATGAGCCCTAAATGCAATAAGTGTTCTTATTAGAGGGAGATTTCAGACAGAATAGAAAGAGGTCATGTGCTCAAAACAGAGTCAGAGAAAGAAGATGCTAAGCTTATGGGCTTTGAACATGCAGGAAGGAGACATGAGCCACGGAATGCAAGAACTGAAGATCTAGATGGAAAAGCCAAGAAAACTGATCTTCCCCTGGAGCCTCTGAAGGGAGTGTATCCCTGCCAACAACCTGATTTTAGCCCCATAAGATTCTTCAGACTTGTGGCCTCCAGAACTGTAAGAGAATAAATTTCTATTGTGTTATACCATCAAGTTTGTGGTAATTTAGCCATAGGAAACTAATATACATAAGAAATTAGGTGCTCATAAAGTCATTAGAAAGCCTGGACTGGGCTCCAGTGGGCCTTTAGGAATGATCCATCTTGGCTGCCACTGAACACAAGAAGACATGCTTTAATCCAGTCTCAAGGAAACTCCTCTGCACAACAGCCTCAAAATTGGTGGATGGGCATTGGAACATGTATTCTGGCCACCACCTCTACCACAACCATGTCTTGACACACAGAAAGCTGAAGAATAAGCACAGGAATCTGCTACAGAAAATCCTCTCATTCTCCTTCAAGTCTTTGCTTATTGGGAGAAAAAACCAAAAATAATAAAATGAGTCAAAAAGGTGTTCTTTTCCTTACTTTCACATTGCAAATATCCTAACAGTTATACAGAGGAGACTGAGAAATAGCTTTTAGCTTTCCAGCTTTGCAAAAAGTCATCCTAGAAAGACAGTGGAATGAAAGATGAGCAGGTAAATTCATAGTATTCACCACAGAGGATTTGAGGTTATTTATGGGATCATTCTAGGCTCCATCATTCCCTGGTTTTGTAGAATTATTTTATAAGCAACATTAAGTTAACAACATTATGTCAGTTAATGCAGGAACATGGAGAGAACACCTATTATATGAGGAACATCATAATTGGTCAAGATGGAAAGACACTTAAGAAAGGAAAGGCTTGATGCCTGCTCTTAAATAGATACACACTTAATACAAAAATAGAACTGATACCTGAATAGGGTTAATACAGGGTAAATTATGTTTAAGAACTGAGTGATAAAAATAAGTTGGAAATGAATTTAAGGATATGGGAAGAGAGTTTTGAGTGAAGAGACTTTTGTTTCTCTGAGAAGAGTAGGAAATGTATTTCTGGATGGTGGAGAACATGGCTTAGCTTATCTGTAGGATGGACGCAGTAGTGAATAAGATTATATGTGTGATTATATCTGGTTGGTACAGGAGTCTGCACAGAGAGGTTATGGAAATGAGAGTGATAGATTGTTGTAGTTGCTAAGTAGCCAAGTAGCTTAAATTGAGGAACTGATGTTTCTTAGTGAAATTGTTATAACTCAGTAAAATCATTGGAAGAGAAAGGAAGTTAGGAAACAGAAAACTTGCAAAATTCATTTCCGGATGCTGAGATGGCATACAAAGGGCAAAAGGCAAAACTCTTAATGTCAGTTGCTAATGAGGTTTGACTAAAGAGAGACGATGCCTAGGATGTACAAATGGCTCTTTTTCTTGTCTTTTTAAAGTGAAGTAAAAAAAAATAATGTTTTACTGCGTGTAACCAAATGTCTGAAAGAGAGGAGCTCAACTGTGCACATTACAAATAAATAAGTTTTTCAATGATTAATAAGCTCATTACCCTGAATAGATCAATACAGATTGTATACATGTATTGAAATACAACTCTGTACCCCCATAAATATGTACAATCAATATGTTTCAATAAAAAATTTTTTAAAGGTGAAAAAATTAAAATAAATGAACAGTATGGGTAGTTAAAAGACAAAAACAAAAGAAAATAGTACAGAATGTATAAAATGAAAGGTAAAAGTATATCTCATACTTTACCATACCTCTGAATCTTCTATCTAAAGGTTGCTACTATTAATTTTTTTATATGTCATTTTGGAAAAAATTTTTCTGACATAAAGACCAATGGGATCATGGTATATGCTCAGTATTGGCCCTATCCATTGAGATATTTTAATATACAATACATTTTTTGTGTGTATTTTTTTTATTGAATCATAATTGATTAAACATATTTTGGGGGTTCAACACCAATGTATGTTGATCAAATAATATTATTAGTATATACATTATTACAAATTTTACTTATTCTTTATGCCCCTTATAAAATCTCTCTGCATCCCTATCTCCCTCCCCCCTCCCACCTCTGATAACTCTAGATTTCTTTTCTCCTTCTGAAAGAGTAACAGTTACTCTGTTGATTTGTTGCCTAGATGATCTGCCCAGTGCTGAGAGAGGTATGTTCAGGTCCCCCACTATTATTGTAGTATTGATGCTTCTTCTATCACTCTGGAATGGGTTTTGTGAAGAAAGACATCCTCTTCTTTGGTCTCTACTGGTGACTCTCCTTGTGTCCATGCAGTCGAGTGGATGGAAAGCCATCTGCACTGTGGTTGTGGTATCTAGCCACTTTTGCAGCAGCCGTGGCTATTGTGGTGGACATGGTGGGCCACCCACATGGAAGTGGTGTTTTTGGCATACTCCTTGCCTGGATGCAGGAGGAGGGGTTGGTCCTGGGCTTCATGCCTCAAGACCCCAGGCAGACCCTGTAGCAGTGGCAGTGTGCCTGATTGCGGGAGGAGGAGTCCCTGGCTCCATGCCTCAGGACCCTCGGTGGGCCCCATGTCAGGGTGGGAGAAGGAGAAAGGAGGGGCATGGGTGAGGCCTATGGCATCCCTCTCATTCCTGCAGGGGAGGCCAGGGGACTTCCAGTGGTGGCTCCATCTTTGCTGGTCTGAAAGCAGATATTGGGGGGATGTGGCCAAAGCCCTCAGCACCCCACTGCCCTGGCTTGGGAGCCTGGGGAGTTTCCTGCAGTGGTTCAGTGGTCATTGCTGGGCTGGGTGTGGCTGTCTAGGTTGTGTGGCTAAGGCCCTTGGCCACTTACCATCCTGGTTCAGGGTCCTGGGTGCTTCCTACAGCGGCTCAGTTGTCATCACTGGGCTGGTTGCAGGTGTCAGGGGTCATGGCTGAGGCCCCTGACCCTCCCCCCTCCCTAGCTTGGGGGCCCGGAGGGCATCCAGTCCTTCTCGGTGTTATAGGTGTTCTTCGGTGAAGTGAGACCTTTACTAGTTAATATCAAACTTTGTCTCTGGTGTGTGAGTATTTTGTTTTTTCTTTCATTTCTGTGTTGGATTACTTGCTGTTCTCACCACTTAAACTCTGCACTGGAACTAATTTGTTGTCCTTTGCTTACTTCTAAAATGGGGGAACTTCCTGTAGGGACCAGCCCTTGAGCCCTGTGGTTGACCTAAATTGCTGCTTTTCTGCTTATTCCCTGGGGAAGGCTTTTTGTGCAGTTCAGGTTTTAATGGTTGACTTTTTAAGTACTTTCAGGTCTCGTGAGGTACAGTACACCTGGGTTGTGTAGGAACTCTGGTCTGGATAGAAATCATTGAATAGATTTACTATGATACACATAACCAGTATACTGCTGCAGGATGTTTATGGTGTTATTTTTTCCCTATCTGCCCCGTTTATCTTTCTGAGATCATATGCACTTCTTTCCCTTGCTCACTCTGCTCCAGCTACACCAACTGCCTGCATATTCTTCAAACACATCAGTTGTGGCCCTACTTTTTCACAAGCATTCCTCTGCCTGAAATGCTCTTCCTTTAGATATTGACTTGCTCCTTCCTTCACATCTTAGTTCTGACTTCACCTTCTCAATGAAACCATATTTGCTCACATTATCTAATATTGTAACCTCACTCCACCCTTAATCTACTTCCCTTTTAAGTTTTTCTCCATAGACCATATCATTCTCTAAAATATTATATTGTAATATATTTTATGTATCTCTTTTTTCACTGTTTCATAAGAATAATAATTTTTGTTATTTAATTATTAGTAATAA
Source organism: Galeopterus variegatus (assembly GCF_000696425.1). Lineage (NCBI taxonomy): Eukaryota > Metazoa > Chordata > Mammalia > Dermoptera > Cynocephalidae > Galeopterus > Galeopterus variegatus. The sequence continues at coordinate 323,888 of NW_007727703.1, read as the reverse complement.
CTTTCTGAATAAAGAATTTCTAGGCATCTTGTGTCCAACCAAAAACATAATTTTAAGTAAAATCTTACTCTCCTTTAATATTATTTAATCACATTCTTGCTCCAGATACCTCCCTTTTGATTCTCAAACATCTCAACACTGTAGACTTTTCCTTTAATAAGTAATACTTTACTATATATTTCTTCTAAAAGCATAGTCATGGCATATAGTAGACTCCAGTTTCAAAAAAAATCATGTCAGTCAAATAAAGAAATCATACCCCTTGCTCTAATAAAGGGGCAAAAGTAATTTAGTGCTATACTTTGATAATTATTCTTTAATACCATTTTTAGATAATGCATGGCTTAGTGAAAGAAAATCATTTGGTTGCACAAGAAAACATTCTAATGGCAAGTGAAATTGATATGTGTAATAGTCTGGATTCTCTATACCCCAAATGGAGTGAAATAGTAATATGTACAGTTCAAATTAAATGATGAAGATAATAGCTTTCTATAGGCAGTGTTGTTTCAATATTCACCAAATAGTAGTTTTGAGTATTATGATTGCAATAAGTTTATATTAGTTTCACTTCACTTTTAGAGATGCAAAATTTGCCACAAGTTTCATCACATATTTTGAAATGACATAGCAAAATACATAAAGAAAATCTGCAACTCTTTTACTAGTGTTATCAGAGCCTTTTGATTCTTGTCCCCAATGGAAACATTTATGTGTTAATATAGAAAAACAGATCATATTGTTTTCTTGGTAGCCTTGCATGTTCCTTTTAAGCCACAGTACATGTTTGTTAATAAGGTTAAAAATTAATAAGCTTAATATGTTCACTTTTTTATTTTTCAAATTATTATTAATCTCAGCATACTATGGAGAACAAGAATGTGCCATACACACAAACTACTTGATATCTCATAAAATAAAGCATGCAGGTGAGTTAGATCTGTCTACCTTTCATGTACAGGTGTGGAGTTCTTAATCCACGACATTATCTGGAATACAGATAGGAACATAATATGATTGCAGAGATGTGGTATTCCCTGAAGAATAGTCTCTATAAAGATATTTTTCATTCATGATCAAGATGTAAAGAAGTTTGTTGTGATAATGTCATTACCCATGATTAAGTTACACCAAAATGGCACAAACCAGCCAGACACTCACTGGATGTATTCATATTCAATCTCTGAGAGAGCCAGTTGATTTCTAAGAATTAGTGGCTATTTTGTTATCTAGTATCTATCATTTTAAATAAACCAATCATTTTAAAAATAGTAATTGTGGATATTTGAATTGTATTTTTAATTGCAAAAATAATGAGCCTTCATACTGGTAAGCTATTTCTTATTTGAAGTTCTGTCATTTCACACTTAACGTTTACTTAATTATTTGTAAATTGTGCTGGCTGATGAAATTTTTCCTTATCTGATGTCTGCATAATTCTTGAGTATTATTAGACATTGAATGGGAATGCAATTATAAAAGAAATTAAGTTATTTACTATGTATGACAATTAAAAACATTACAACTAGCCTGTTAAACTCTCTAGGTGGTGTTTCTCAATATAAATTCTATCAAACATTGTAAACTCACAATTTTGTATGACTTTACCTTAGATTAAAAACTTCACGTGTGTTATTTGTTTATTCAACAATTATGTAGCACCTACTCTGTGCCAGTATGCTAAGCACTGCAAGTACCAACATGAATAAGATACCTCTTCCTCACTGAGTGTGGTTGGCTGAATAATGGCCCCCCAAGATGTACATGTCCTAATCCTTGGAACATGTGAATGTTACCATAAGATGCAAAGACTTTTATGTGATCAAGTTAAGGATTTTAAGATTATCCTAGGATTGTCCTGAGTTATTGAGGTGGTCCCAAATGCATTTCCAAGTACACTTTTAAGAGAGAAGCACAGGGAAATTTGGCACAGAAAAGGAGAAGGAAATGTGACAGTGGAGGCAGAGATTGGAATGATGTTGCCCCAAGCCAACGGACCACCAAAATCTGCAAGAGGCAAGGAACGGATTCTCTCCTAGTGGCCCTTGAAGGAGTGCAGCCCTGCTGAGACCTTAATTTCCCAGTGATACTGATTTCAGACTTCTGGACTCCAGAAGTGTGAGAAAAAAAATCGTTTTAAACCACCACATTTGTAGTAATTTGTTATAGCAGTTATAGGAAAGAAATATGGTGAAGAACTTAAGGTTTAGTGAAAGAGACAAACACAAAAACTAAAAGTTATAGTGCAGTGAGAACCCTATTGGAGGTATGTGGGAAAGGAGGGGGTGGAGTACAGGTTGGAGCATTAACTCTGGTGTGTCGCTTCTATAAAGCTACTTAGAAGATCTGAACTGAGGCTTGAAGTAAAAATAAGAGTTTTCCAAGCAAGGAAGAAAGTGCAAAAATGCAGAAACCAAAAAAAAGTACGTTGAGTTATATAATACAGAGCTGCATTTTAAAATGCACATTTTAAATCAGAAAATATTAAGCCCTAAAATAATTTTTATTGCTTTTAAAATTTTGATTAGTCATATTTATCAAAAAAGAATATAAGTCGGGCCAGCCCGGTGGCGCACTGCTACAGTGCGCCACTTGGGAGCACGGTGGCGCTTCCGCCGAGGGTTCGGATCCCACATACAGACCGGTTCCCGCTCACTGGCTGAGCGAGGTGTGGGAGCAACACCGAGGGTTGCGATCCCGTTGCCGGTCCCGGTCCGGTACGGGTGCAACACTGAGGGTTGCGATCCGTTGCTGGACACGAAAAAAGACAAAAAAAGGAAGAAAAAAAAAAAAAAAGAATATAAGTCTATGAAGCATTCTTGGAAAGAGTAATAGCATATACACTACAAATAAGATAAAGGAATATTCCAGTGTTTTAAAAGTAAAGAATAATTATTATTTCCTGTCATTGCCAGTTGCTGAGGATTTTAAAGGAGTTATTACATAGGAATGTTGATTAAACCATCTCATCAGTGCCACAGTTTAAACAGTTGGGGGAAGAGAGATCATTTATTCTAGTTATATAAATAATTACCAGCACCTCAGACTCTAATAAAAATAAGGCAGTAGTTCTAATGAAAATTTTTCTCTCTCTTCCTCCTTTTTTTTTTCTTTTTTTTTTGACTAATAGGAATTTTTGCCTAGAAGTTTTTTACCAAGTGAAAAATAGAGGTCATTTCTCTGTGTTCTCTTGTCAAAATTGAACAGTAGAAGTAGTGGGGATGAGTGAATCCAATATCTGATACTGTGTTGGGATTTCTAGAAATTTTGCAGACTAGATAGAATTTGGGTGAGTTTTGAAATCTATTTTCAAAGTTGATTTAAGTATTTGAGAGAGAGAATGGTAAAGCAATGATACTATAAACCCGACGGAGATTTACTGTGATGTAGATCAGGTATTGGTGATTTCACTGTGAAAACAAAGAGAGAAAGACAAATAAATTATAATGTAAAGGACAATTATATTATTCAGGGACAACAAGAAAAGTAAAAAGGCAGCTATTGCTTTTAATTCTATCCCCAGAAGCAAAAACTGGATTAGGTGACCACTAGATACTGGAAATTTCATTTCCACATCTTTCACAGCATTAGGCATTATACAGTTTTTCAATTTTGTAGGGAAAGAGGCCAAATATTGGCATTTCCCAAAGTACTAGGGAATAAAAATGGAAAATGATATTTTAGCCATACTCACAAGGTTTCCTGCAGAAGCGCAACACTTGTTCCCCTCCCCAGCATCCCCAGCTCACCTGAGAGTCACGGAGCTCACAGCTCCTCCCCAGACCTTCCTGGCTTCTGGCCCAAACACTTGATAAATTGAATGATGTCTACATCCCTGTTACACACAGGTTTGCAAATTCAGTCCGTCAGGGAGGTCTCACTTCATGTTTTGGCAGAGAGTTTTCTGGGACTAATTGCCTCCAATACAACCTAAAAAATCGTTGCTATTAAAGCAAATGAACACAGAACTGAGAGGGAGATTAGAATTCATTTAGACACATGCTAATACTCTGTTTATTTCTTTGTTTTTTCAATGGTTTAAGACAAGTCTCCTACTCTTAAAACTTTGAAAACATTTTATTCATGTGCACAGTAAATATGCTTAAGCAATGGATGATGCATAGGACGTCCTCTCTCTCATTATTTCTGTGAGCATAGCTTCATTTTTTTCCTATATGTATCACTTGAGATACCTATAAAGTAATCAGGGTAATAGTGTAATAGTTCAGTAACCTATAGGAGCAATATATATGCTAATGCTAATTTTCACTAATAGACTTATTTTAAATATCTTACATTTTGTATTTCTCATAGAAACAAGATTTCTATAATGACCCTAAAAATATATTTAACCCTTGATTTCATAATCATTTTCCAGATATTTCATATGTAGGTAATATTTACAGAGAAGTATACCTTTGCATTAATTTTCAAGGACCTTTCATAAGTTGTGCCCATTGGCTACTCCTTTAACAAAATAATATATATATATTCCTATATTGTCTCTGATTTCTTTTTTTTTTAATTTTATTTTATTTTGTCAATATACAATGTGGTTGATTATTGTGGCCTATTACCGAAACTTCCCTCCCTCCTCCCTCTACTTTCTCCCTCCCAACAATCTCCTTTCTGTCTGCTTGTCGTATCAAATTCAAGGAATTGTAATTGTTGTGTCTTCTTCCCTCCCCCCTCCAGTTGTTTGTGTATTTATTTATTTATTTTTAGCTCCCACATATAAGTGAGAACATGTTATATTTCTCTTTCTGTGCCTGACTTGTTTCACTTAATATAATTCTCTCTAAGTCCATCCATGTTGTTGAAAATGGCAGTATTTCATTCCTTTTTTATAGCAGAGTAGTATTCCATTGTGTAGATATACCACATTTTCTGTATCTACACATCTGGTGATGGCCATTTGGGTTGGTTCCAACCTCTTAGCTATTGTAAAAAGTGCTGCAATGAACATTGGAGAACAGGTATACCTTCAACTTGATGATTTCCATTCCTCTGGGTATATTCCGAGCAGTGGGATAGCTGGGTCATATGGTAGATCTATCTGTAATTCTTTAAGGAACCTCCATACCATTTTCCATAGAGGCTGCACCATTTTGCAGGCCCACCAACAATGTATGAGAGTTCCTTTTTCTCCGTGACCTTGCGAGCATTTATCATTCACCGTCTTTTGGATATTACCCATCCGAATCAGGGTGAGATGGTATCTCAGTGTGGTTTTGATTTGCATTTCCGAAATGCTGAGTGATGTTGAGTATTTTTTCATGTGTCTGTTGGCCATTTGTATATCTTCCTTTGAAAAATGCCTATTTAGCTCTTTTGCCCGTTTTTTAATTGGCTTACTTGTTTTTTTGTTGTAAAGTTGTTTCAGTTCCTTGTATATTCTGGATATTAATCCTTTGTCAGATGTATATTTTGCAAATATTTTCTCCCACTCTGTTGGTGGTCTTTTAACTCTGTTAATTGTTTCTTTTGCTGTGCAGAAGCTTTTTACCTTGATATAATCCCATTTGTTTATTTTTCCTTTGATTGCCCATGCTTTTGGGGTCATATTTATGAAGTCTTTGCCCAGTCCTACTTCCTGAAGTGTTACTCCTATGTTTTCTTTGAGAAGTTTTATTGTTTCAGAGGGTATACTTAATTCTCTAATCCATTTTGAGTTGATTTTGGTATATGGTGAGAGGTGTGGGTCTAGCTTCATTCTCCTGCATATTGATATCCAGTTATCCCATCACCATTTACTGAAGAGACAGACTCTTCCCCACTGTATATGCTTGGTACCTTTGTCAAAGATCAGGTTGCTGTAGGTGTGTGGGTTGATTTCTGGATTCTCTATTCTATTCCATTGATCAGTGTGTCTGTTTTTATGCCAGTACCATGATGTGTTGGTTATTATAGCTTTGTAGTATAGTTTAAAGTCAGGTAGTGTTATGCCTTCAGCTTTATTTTTATTTATTTTTTTTTAATTAATTTTTTTTTTTTTTGCTCAGAATTGCTTTGGCTATGTGTGGTCTTTTGTTATTCCACATAAATGTCTGGATAGGTTTTTCCATTTCTGAGAAAAATGTCATTGGAATTTTGAAGGGGATTGCATTGAATTTTGATATCACTTTGGGTAATATGGATATTTTCACAATGTTGATTCTTCCAATCCAAGAGCATGGGATATCTTTCCATCTTCTTCTGTCCTCTTTAATTTCTCTCAGCAGTGTTTCATAGTTCTCATTATAGAGATTTTTCACATCCTTGGTTAACTCAATTCCTAAGTATTTTAGTTTTTGGTGGCTGTTGTAAATGGGCAAGCTTTCTTGATTTCTCTATCTGCATGTTCACTATTGGAGAATAGAAATGCTACTGATTTTTGTGTGCTGATTCTATATCCTGCTACTTTGCTGAAATCATTTATCAACTCCAAGAGTTTTTTGGTGAGGCTTTAGGCTGTTCAATATATAGCATAATATCATTTGCAAAGAGGGACAGTTTGACTTCATCTTTTCCAATCTGGATGCCCTTTATTCCCTTCTCTTCTCTGATTGCTCTGGCTAGGACTTCCACCACTATGTTGAACAGGAGTGGTGAGAGTGGGCATCCTTGCCTGGTTGCTGTTCTTAAAGGAAAATCTTTCAGCTTTTCCCCATTCAAGATGATATTGGCAGTGGGTTTATCATATATGTCTTTAATTATGTTGAGATACTTTCCATCTATACCTAACATATAGAGAGTCTTTATCATGAGTGAGTGTTGAATTTTATCAAATGCTTTTTCAGCATCTATAGAGATGATCATATGGTCCTTGTTTTTGATTTTATTGATATGGTGGATCACATTTATTGATTTCTGTATGTTGAACCAAACTTGCATCCCTGGGATGAATCCCACTTGATCATGATGTATAATTTTGCATATGTGTTGTTGTATTCTGTTACCTAGTATTTTATTGAGGATTTTTGCATCTATATTCATGAAGGATATTGGCCTGTAGTTTTCTTTTTTAGTTGTATATTTACCTGGTTCTGGTATCAGGGTGATGTTTGGTTCATAGAATGAGTTTGGGAGAATTGCCTCTGTTTCAATCTTTTGGAATAGTTTGTAGAGAATTGGTGTCAATTTCTCTTTGAATTTATGGTAAAATTCTGCTGTGAATCCATCTGATCCTGGGCTTTTCTTTGTTGGGAGCCTTCTGATAACAGCTTCAATCTCTTTTATAGTTCGG
>NW_007727703.1:310499-316597 GCF_000696425.1 Galeopterus variegatus | reverse complement strand
TAGTTATTGATCTGTTCAGATTTTCTACATCTTCTTGGCTCAGTTTTGGGAGCTTGTGTGTGTGCATCCAGAAATTTATCCATTTCTTCCAGAATTTCAAATTTGTTGGCATATAGTTGTTTAGAGGAGTCTCTAATGATTCCTTGTATTTCTGAGGTGTCAGTTGTAATATCACCTTTTTCATTTCTAATTTTTCTTATTTGGGTCTTCTCTCTTCTTTTCTTAGTTAATCTTGATAAAGGTTTGTTGATTTTATTTATCTTTTTAAAAAACCAACTTTTTGTTTCATTACTCTTTTGTATTGTTTTTCATATTTCTATTTCATTTAGTTCTGCTTTGATCTTAATTATTTCTTTCCATCTAATAACTTTAGGTTTGGATTGTTCTTGTTTTTCTAGACCTTTAAGGTGAAGTGTTAGGTTATTTATTTGCCATCTTTCTATTCTTCTGAAGTAAACATTTAATGCATTAAATTTTCCCCTTAATACTGCTTTTGCAGAATCTCACAGGTTTTGGTATGATATGTTGTTATTTTCATTAGTTTCAAGAAATTTTTTGATTTCTTGTTTAATTTCTTCTTGTTCCCACATGTCATTAAGTAGAATGTTGTTTAGTTTCCATGTGTTTGCATAGTTTTCAGAGCTTTGTTTCTTATTGATTTCTAATTTTAATCCATTGTGGGCTGAAAAAATAAATGGAATAATTCCAATTTTTTTTTATTTGTTGAGCCTTGATTTGTTACCTAACATGTGATCTATCCTGGAGAATGATCCATGTGCTGATGAGAAGAATGAATATTCTGAGGTTGTTGGATGGAATGTTCTGTAGATATCTGCAAGTCCAATTGGTCTAGAGTGTTGTTTAGATCTTGTGTTTCTCTGCTGATTCTTTGCCGAGATGATCTGTCCAGTAGTGACAGTGGGGTGTTCAGGTCCCCTGCTATTATGGTATTAGTGTCTATTTCCTTCGTTGGGTCCAATAGAGTTTGCTTTATAAATCTGGCTGCTCTGACATTGGGTGCATATATATTTATGATTGTTATGTGTTCTTAATGGATCAACCCTTTTATCATTATGTAGCAGCCTTCTTATCTCTTTTTATGGTTTTTAGTTTAAAGTCTATTTTATCAGATATAAGAATAGCTACTCCAGCTCGTTTTTCATTTCTGTTTGCAGGGTAAATCTTTTCCATCCTTTTACTCTAGTCTATGTGAGTCTTTATAGGTGAGGTGGGTCTCTTGAAGGCAGCATACAGTTGGGTCCTCCTTTTTAATCCAATCAGCCAGTCTGTGTCTTTTGAGTGGGGAATTTAATCCTTTTACATGAAGAGTTGTTGTTGAAAAGTGTTGATTTACTCCTAGCATTTTATTAAATTTTGTTTGGATGTCTTAAGTGTCTTTTGTTCCTTTCTTTCTGATTTACTGTTTGTATTTGTTGGTTCCTTGGGTTGTAGATAAACTGTTTTTTTTTTTCTCTTTTCATTGCTGCCATTTTTATTTTGCTAGTGGGTTTTGATTTTTCCTGACTTTTTATGGCAGTGGTAGTTATCTTTCAGGTACCAAACCCAGTACTCCCTTGAGAATTTCTTGTAAGGGTGGTCGTGTGGTAGTGAACTCCCACAGTTTTTATTTGTCTGATAAATATACTATTTGCCCTTCATTTCGGAAGGATAGCCTTGCAGGGTAAAGTATTCTTGGCTGGCAATCTCTGTCTTTTAGTATTTTGAATATATCATCCCATTTCTTTCTGGCTTTCAGGGTTTGTGGTGAAAAGTCTGACGTTAGTCTGATTGGAGCTCCCTTATAGGTGATTTGACACTTCTCTGTTGCAGCTTTTAAGATTCTCTCTTTGTCTTTGAGTTTTGCCAATTTGACTATAGCATGTCTTGGAGAAGACCTTTTTAGGTTGAATACGTTTAGGGATCTTTGCGCTTCCTGCATCTGATGATATGTGTCTTTTCCTATACCTGGGAAGTTTTCTGCCACTATTTTGTTGAATATGTTTTCAATGCAATTTCCTTTTTTCCTCCCCTTCTGGAATAACCATGACTCAGATATTTGAGCACTTAAGGTTGTCTGATATCTCTCTTAGATTTTCTTCAATGTTTTTAATTATTTTTTCTTTCTTTTTTTTTATTTGTCTGCCTGTGTTATTTCAAACAGCCCATCTTCAAGGTCAGATGTTCTCTCTTCTGCTTCTGCAAGCCTGCTGGTTAAACTCTCTGTTGTGTTTTTTATTTCGTTGAATGAATTCTTCAGCTGGGCAAGCTCTGCTACATTCTTTTTCAGGGCATTTATTTCCTTGTACATTTCTTCTTTCAGGTCCTGTATGCTTTTCATCATTTTGTTGTGTTGTCTACCTGAGTTTTCTTGTATCTCATTTAGTTTACTTAGAATTATCACTTGAAATTCCTTGTCAGACATTTCAAGGGCTTCTTGTTCTGTAGTATCTAGAGCTTGAGAGTTATTACCCTTTGGTGGTGTACTTTCTTGATTTTCCATATTTCTGGTATCTTTCCTTTGAAGTTTAGTCATTGTTGCAGGGGATTTCATGGTCCACTGTTTTGACACTATTGTCTGGCTAGGATGCTGCTGGGGCTGCCAATTTGGTATGGCTACCTCAGTGTCTGCTTGGTTGCCCACTAGTGCCTTGGGTGCGTGGTCACATCAGGTATTGGGCCTCTCCGGGGAGGCGCCTCTCTGGTCAGCATGCACTCGGCCGGGCTGGAGATGGAGTTGGGCGGCAGTGGCAAGGCCTACCTGCTGGGACATGTGCTGGCACCACAGGGCACGTGGTCTCTGTGGATCTTCAGCTTCTCCAGCTGGGCACCTCTCTCTGATTCTTTGATTTCTATCTTTGCCAGCTTAAGCTTAGAAACTTCAGTCACTCCAAATTTATTTGATCTGCTAGTCTCTAGAAAACAAATTTCTCTGTCTGTCACCATTTAACTATAATGGGGAAACTAGACTGAAAAAATAGTTACCAGTTTAATAGGCCAATATACCAATGTGAATTTTGCAAAAGTCTCAAATGTACTTCAGAAACTCTGTTAATTTATTTAGCATTTCAACAGAACTTGTCTTTGCTAACAGACGTAAGAGATAAAGTAGAATGTATTCATTAAAGTATTTTTTTAAGTATTTAAGGTGGGATTGGCTTTTGCCATTCCTTTAGCTTTTTCTGTGTGGCTGGAAGAAGGAAACTACAGTTTTTATTATCCTAGGTAAATAAACACACACTTGAAAACCATATATGTTAACACCAGTGGACTATTCCTATGACTGCCTTTGTGTCCTCCCAATATGCTCTGGGATTAGCTATAAGACTGCTAAGGTTGTGACCTATTTGACATTAGGTAATCACTTTAGGAAAGTAAAGATTTTGGTTGACTCAAGATAATATACTATTGTCACCATTTAAATTCAAAAACAAACCCTCTTTATAAAAGCAGATTAAAAGTAATTTGAAAATAAACTTATTGGGAACTCAGAAGATTGATTTCAATCTTGGGTTATCATGTAAAATGGCTCTCTCCCCATCTTTTGCTACTTTCACAGATAAAATGAGAACCCTTCAAGTGATTTTGTAAAGAGGCTGCTTTCTAGAATAATGTAATACAATACAGCCTTCTTTAGCATGTAGACATATCCTATTCTATTCCCTAATATGACCTTATTCCAAAGTGAACATTTCACTTTGCAGTGAGTCTGGAAATGTTTCTATTTCATAATCAAAGCTATCACATAGTTGAGCTTACTGTTTTTTAGAAACTGTGACCTCACCTGCTCTCAGCCATGTTCACTTATTATTATTAATAGGCAGTTTTCTTCCAAATTCCATCTTATTTAATTCTTCATAATAGAATTTGTCTCTAGTTTTTTAAGCATAATTGAAATAAATTAAGTAATCCTTCTAACCAAGCTTGAGCCATTTCCTATTTAATATTCTTTATGGGAAAATCCATTTTGGATCTATATATTCTACTAATGTCACATTTTCCACTCTTTTATTTTGAACTATAGTATGGTTTATTTCTTGAAGTTTTGCTTTAACAAGTGGAATTTTGTCATCGCCTTGCATAAGTTTTTAGTACTGTAGAGTTAAATTTCTCTTGGCCATAAAGCAGCCTGTGATCTATTTCTTATAGAGTATAAAAAGAAACAGAAAATTTAAAGGAGCGTAATAAGTGTCCCTAGACAGTTTGACACTAGCAAGTCTCCATTTCCCTCCATTTCCAGAGGGTTTGTGAGGAACTCTTATTTCTATTGTATGGATATATATTTGACAGTTAAGAATACACTGTATTTTTTCAATTAGTATATTTTAAAAATAATTAATGGGATAAATCCACATGTTAGTCAGAGATAAAAACTCACCATGAATATTAAATTGCTTGAAAATGCTCTTTCACAGGAAAGGTTGCTACCTATTTTTTATACTTATTTGTTTTGCGTATTGAGGTATAATTACATAAAGTAGTATTCACACTTCTTAAGTATACAGTTCTATGAATTTTGACAAACTTACACAATTGGGCTGGGAATATTTTCATCATCCCAAAAAGTTTTCTTACACTCATTTGAAGTCAATCCTCTCTCCCCACCCTCCAGCCCTGGCAACTGCTGACCTGATTTCTGTCCCAGTAGTCTTGTCTTTCCCAGAATATTGTATAAACTTACATAGTATGTAGTCATCTTAGGTCTGGCTTCTCTCATGAAGAACTGTATTGCTTTTTTTTAAGTAGTATTCCATGTGGGGATGTACCACAGTTTATTTGCCCATTTGCCTTACGAATTCTTTCACTAATAATAATTATATTATTATTATATATTATATATAATATATATAAAAATAATAATTATTATTATTATAAAATTTTAGTTGTTATTTTAAAGTACTTAGTGTCAGGTGCTATTATAGACCTTTTACATAACTTAAATTATTTAATGCTGTAAATTATAGCAGTGTTTTTTAGCAATAGAGATAGACTTTCAGGTTTGAATCCCACCTCCTCTACTTACTAGTTTTATGACCTTGGGCAAGCTACTTAACAGCTTCTAACTTTACACAGCTGTGAAAAGGAGAAGATTACCTGGGTTAATGCCTATAAGTACTTATGGCAGTAGCTGGCCCATAGTGCTCAGTAAATGTCACTTATATTTAGCTATATACTTCGTTTTAAAATTCAGAATATTTTAACATTTACTTATACATATTTGTGGGGTACAGCATGTTGAGTATTAGCATTCTCAATTCAAAGAAGGGACAGGCTCAGGAAAGTTCTGACTTCCTTGAGATCACATGATCAGTAATGTGACATCCAAGATTTTAACCCAGCCTTATCTGACTCCAAACTTGATGCTTCTTCCATGACAAGACACTACTTATTGTTAAATTAAAACTGCTGAATCCCTCTCTGAATATATGGCAAACTAGGCATTCTGAGGGACGCTTCCACGAAAATACAACTAAGTCTTGCATGAATTTTACATATATATTTATATTTATTTTTTAATAAACATATATTTTTCCTAATGCACATACAAATGCATGTAAAATTATGGGAAATTTTGAAGCTCTAAACAAGCTAAAGCCAAAGCAGGCATTTGCTCTAAGCAGTGAACAACTTGAAAAGTAGGGCTGCCCTGAAAATGTTAATTGAGTACAGTAGCTGGAAGACTACACTGAGCCCTGAGCATCCTTGGGTAGTGCCCTCATGCTCTCAGTAGAAATAAACACAAGTCCTTTCTGGAGGAAAGTCCTCAGGTTTCCCAAGGAACAGATGATTTTAATATTACCAAACTTTTCCAGAAAAGTAAATGGGAGAACACTCCCACCTCATTCTGTGAGGCTAACATAACCATGATTTCAGAAACAAACATACAAAAGAGCAGGAGAGGGCCGGCCTGGTGGCGCACTGGAGAGTGCGCCACTTGAGAGCGCGGCGGCGCTCCCACCGAGGGTTCGGATCCCATGTGGAGACCGGTTCCTGCTCACTGGCTGAGCGCGGTGCAGGTGTAACACCGAGGGTTGCGATCCCGTTACCGGTCAGTAAAAAAAGACAAAAAGGAAAAAAAAAAAAAAAAAAAAAAAAAAAGG
>NW_007727703.1:275006-309519 GCF_000696425.1 Galeopterus variegatus | reverse complement strand
AACACCGAGGGTTGCGATCCCGTTACCGGTCAGTAAAAAAAGACAAAAACGGAAAAAAAAAAAAAAAAAAAAAAGAACAGGAGAGAGTTCTTCAAATGAAAGTTACAGCCCAGTCTTATCCAAGAACATAGATGCAAAAATCCTGAATAGTTTCAACAAACTAAGTCTAACAATGCATTTTTTAAAGCATTGAAAAAAATATAGAAATATGATTGGAGGAGGGAGAAATGGGGAGAGATGTTGGTCAAATTATGTAAAATTTTAGTTATGTAAGATGAATAAGCTCTGGAGATCTAACATACAGTAATGAGACCATAGTTAAGAATACTGTATTGTATACTTGAAATTTGCTAAGAGGGTAGATCGTAAATGTTCTCACCACACACAAAAAAAAGTAACTGTGGTAGCTATGTTAGGTGATGGACATATTAATTAGTTTTAATTTGGTAATTATTTCACAGTATCTATATATATCAAAACATCAAGTTGTATACATTAATATATATAATTTTTATTTGTCTGTTAAACATCAATAAAGCTGAAAAATATATGATGAAAAGTTGGCTTTATTATAGGAGGAAATAATTATAATATGCCACATTGATTGAAGGAGAAAACTGCATGATAAACTTAATTAGTGCAAAGAAATTTAATATAATTTAGCACTTAGACATAATAAAATTTCTTTGCATGCTAGGATTCATAAGAATTTTTTATGTGCCCAACAAGAAAACACAAGAAATAGAAACATTTCTTATTATCCAGATGCCCATAATGAGTACTTCTATTCAGTATTGTAATGAAGGTCCTAGCCATTGCATGGAGAGCACAGAAAGAAATAAAATATATAAGTCTTAGGGAGAAAGAAAATTTTCAATATTCATTGTTCATATGATTGACTACATAGAAAATCCAAAAGAATCTACAGATACTCTATTGATAAGAGCATTTAGCAAAGTGGCTTTATACATGATAAAAATACAAAAATTAATTGCATTTCTATACAACAGCATACGATAGTTACAAAATGTAATTGAAAATATATGAGGATTAGTTACAAGAAGATAAAGCAAATTATAAAATTTGAAGGATAGAAAAATTTGGTACATAAAGGTTTTTGATTTTCTCCAAATTATTTGTAGATTGACTCCATTTAACCTCAGCAGTCTTGGCAAGTTGTTTCTGAATTTTACATAGAGAAACAAAAGTCTAAGAATAGCCAAAGTAGTCTTGAAGAAGAATAAAGTGGAATGCCTTGGATTGACTGTGCCCTTCAAAATTTGACCCTCACTGTTACTGTTGAGGGTGGGAAATCTTTTTATGGTCATTGAAAGGTGGGGTCTTGAAGAGATGATTAGACTGTAGGACCATGCCATAGTGAATTGATTAAAAATATGGTGGTCATTGGCATGGGTTGGAAGGCTTTAAAGGAGAGTGAATGAGGACGTTAGTCTCTCTGTGCTTTCACCATCTCACAGTGTGAGACCATTGTGTCATTGTCACCAGCACCAGATGTGATGCCTGGACTTTGGACTTCCTAGCCTCTGAAACTGTAAGCAATAAATCTTGTTTTCTTTATAAAATTCCCAATTCCAAGTATTTCGTTATAAGCAACAGAAACGGACTAATACATGGGGGAACTTTCTCAACCAAATATCATCACTTATGTAGGAATAATAGTGACTTGTGGTATTGGTACTGGGATAGACAACATAGAAACAATACACTCATGATTATATGCAAATTTGGTATATGGCAAAAGCAGTCATACAGTTTGCTAGGGAAATGATGAACTATATAGTAAGTGATAGTAAGACAATTGGTTTTCTCTTTGAAAAATAATGAAATTTGATCCCCTCCTTACACCTACATGAAAATAAATTTTAAAAGAATTTAAAATGTGAACATAAAAGGTAGTATTTTAAAACTTTTGGAAGAAAACACAGGAAAATATTTTTAAGGTCTTGAATAAAAGAAGAAATTCTTAAATAAGGTTGAAAGAGTGCAACCCGTAGAAAAAAAGGTATATACATTTGACTACATTAAAATAAAGTTTCTGTTCATAAAAAGACATCAGAAAGAAAATGACAGCCCACATACTGAGAAAATATTTGCAGCCCATATTACTGACAAAGAATTTGTATTCTTCTCTAAGTCAAGTTAAAGGCAAGCAACCCAGTTGAAAAATGGGGCCAAAGACTTACGCAAGCATTCCAGAGAAGAAAAAATACACAAATAGCTTTTAAACATATGAAAAGATGGTCAACGTTATTACATCTCCTTAAAATGCTTTTTAATTGCAAAGGGGGAAAGAGAAACTTTGCAGTAGAAAAGCATGCAGACACTACTTTATGATCAAAGTAAACGTCATCAGTAGTGGTACAAATTGAAACCATACACCATCTGATTGAATGCAATAGAACACAGCAGCACTCCTGTGGTAGTTCTGCCAAAGGTGCACAACTTTAATAAACATGAGGAAAAATGAAGCAAACTCGAATTACAGTACATCAATATAACTTACCAATTATCATCAAAAGTTGCTCAGGAAATGACTGAGGAACGAAGGAAGAACCCTGAAGAGAGGTAACTGCTAAAGTAATATGTGATTTTGCACATTTTTTTATAAAGGATATTATTGGAAACTGAATGGAGGCTGAGGATTGGATGTCAATAATGTATCAATGTTAATTTTCTGTTGTGATAGTTGTATTATAGTTAAGTAGGAAAATATTTACAATGACATTTATGCTCAACAAATACTAAAGTATTCAGTAATGTGGCATCATGTTAGCAACTTGTTTTCAAATGATACTGTTCCTATAACTTTTCTTTCAACATAAAAAGGAAATTTTTAAGAAAATTCTACAAAAATATATCATTTAAAATCAATTGGGCAAAAAAAAAGTTCTGACATCAATTGTTGGAGAGGAATTGATCAATAAGAACTCTTATACTGCTAATGGGAATGGAAATTAGTTCAAACACTTTGAAAAGCAATTTGACATCATTTTGTAAAAAAAGTTAAACATTCACATACGGTATGACTCAGGATTCATACTATATACAAAGAGAAATTCTAGTACATGTGCTCCAAAGAATTTACATAAAAATGTTTATAGTAACATCATGTGTGCTAGCAAACATCATAATAAAAAGTAAATTATATAAACACAATACAGTATTACACAACAATGAAAATTAATGAAATAGGTGAATCATAGTTACTTAATGTTGAGTGAAAAAAAAAAAGTCAAGGAAAGCTAGCCACAGTTTGATTCCATTTTTATAAAGCTCAAAAATGCAGCAGGATTTGTATAAGATATTATTTAGGAATATGTATAATGCAATAAAACTTTTCTTTGTAAGGCAAGAAAATGATTAACATACAATATAGGATAGGGTTGTACCTCTGTGGGGAGACAAGAGGAGCACATTGGATGTAACCACATTAGTAATTTTGAGTTCATAAGTTAGGTGGTGACACTGCAGGAGTTTGATTTTTTATTATGCTTTATATTACATGTTACAGGTATGTTGTATGTGTCAAATATTACATAAAATATTTTTTAAGTTACTGAAGGAAATTTAATATAACAGGTTTGTGTTTTTGCTCTGAATATTAGTAAAACATTTCAAGGCTGGACAGAAAAAAGAAGACAGCAAGATCTACCTGTCAGGACATTTTTTGACTAATGTAGTCAAACAGTAAACAAAAGAAAACCCCAGGTCTGCAGTATTAAAATATTCTTAGTACTATGTTCCAAGGGCTTCCATTATTGAGAACTGCTTAAAATGGTCTCTACCTCAGCATTAAAGCGCTACAGAGATAGATGCAATGCTCTAGACACCTTTGATGCTGTGTGTCCTCCAGGTGTAGTTTCCTAATCAAAGCACTCCACAGAAGTAGACTTTGGTGTGTTGATTTCTTCGTTTTAAAGAATCTCTTTGAGGCAGAAAATTAAACTCCTCTTAAAATTTGGCTTTGCTGTTAAGTAGAGTTTCATTTCTGTTTGTCAGATGGTGCTCCAGCACATGAAGAAAACAAGCAAATTGATTATGTAAATAAGTAGACAGCTTTATGAAACACAGAAACAGCTTTATGAAACACAGTGACCCTTGGAGTGCTAAGGATCAATGTTACAAAACATAGATGCTTCCTGACAGCTTTTACATATGCTTATTTGTCTGCAATGAATCCAGATATATTGCATCAACATTTAAACTATGTGCAAGGAAAACATTCATAATAGTTTGATACTGAGCTCACATTCTATGATACTGCAAATGAATTTCTATCTTAACAGTCATTAGTTAGATATGTCGGAGTTGTGTGACTACTAAACATTTTCTTTTCCATTGAAATAATATCCTTTAAAAAGCAGGTGATATAATGTAAACTTTATTGGCACAACCTTTACGAGTAAGAGGCAGCAATAGACATCTGTCCCAAAAACATGTGATTGAAAATATAATCACCAATTACCTCATCACAAGGATAATAAAGCAAAGCAGCAGAAAAAGAGTTTATATTTGAACATCTCAAAGTACCCATTTTTTTATTTTCCACCACCTCAGGATGGATAGATAGTACCATATGACTTCCATGTAAGTAGACCTGTTATTAATAAACTAAGACTGATGTGTAATTACATTTTCAGTGATTCATCTGCAAAACACCCTGAGTTATTTTACATGAGAGCATCTGGTTCACATGTGTGCAATGGTTATACAGTGGTGATTGACATCTGTATTCTTCTAATAAAGTCCCAGTTGCGCAGATGTGAGCTGTTGCCGCCTTCTTATACAGACAAAACCTGCATTTGAAAATCCTCACCTCAACCCTTCCTAAATATGAATAAGAGTATTTCAATCTTCTACACGCACACACACACACCCCACTTGTACTGTGACTGTAACATAATATAAATATTTCATGCAATGTATTTCAATCATTGAACAGATGTATGTGGGTACCTTTATCTCTTTTTATGTTTGTTTAGGCCATGGCATCTGTTTTAGATTGTAAGCTCAAAGAAGGCAGTGACCATGTCAAGTTACTATTACTCAGACAGTGTAAAGTAAAGTATAATTCCTTCTCAAGTGCTTGCTAAGTATTTGTCAATCAAGATGGTGATGTTAATGACTTCAAGGAAAAATAGAGCTTATACTCTGACTGTAAACACCTTTTTGCTTTAAGAGATGTTTGCTGTAAATGGTCTTGCTTTCAATTTCACAGATTATGATTAGCCAAGTAACATATAAAACTATGCTGTTTTGAACAGAATTAGTTTATGTTAGAATAATTCTCTAGTGATGTGTTATGAGATTTTAAAGAGGCAGAATTCAAGGCAAGTTTCATGAGGGATGTAACATTGTAGATGAGCCTTCCAGGGTAGAAATAGAATTTGGACACATAATCATGAAGGGAAAGACATTTGATGCAAAGGAAAAAAGGGAAAGAGGCATTGGTTAAGAGCATGGAGGAGGCAGGCAGTCAGGCCTGGGTTTAGGTCCTTCCTTGGCCAATTTATAAGTTGTGAGAACCTAGTGAATCACTACAATGTCTAAAGCTTTGTTTTCTCATCTGGAAAATAGACTATAAATACCCAGGATTATTGTGACAATTACATGAACACGGAGCTTAACAGAGTGTGTGACATAAGAGAACAATAAATGTTAGCTGTTACTCTTAGTGATAGATTGGCAGTTTTGAATAGACTTTGAACAAAATTTTGAATATTAAACTAAAAAAACAACAACAACAAAAAAAAAAAAAAAACAGGGAAGGAAGCTCCAGGCAAAAAATCTAAAACTGCTAGTTAGAACTCTTGTTTGCAGAGAAAGGTCAAGGTCCCCTTCTTTAAAAAGTCATCTTTTTCTCTCTTAAATTATTCTTTTCAATTAAATTATTGTTTTCAACTACACGTGTGGCAGAGTGACATCAAAGCATAATCATGTACATTTGAATTAAAATATCAATATCATGATGAATAAAACATTTTCAATGAATAAGTTAACTTTGTTTTTTAGTCCTTTTATTTATCCTCTGCATACTAGGCTTGCAAGTATTTGTGGGCTCTGTTTCTGAATCTTGTCAAAAACACCTGTTTGTCTCATTTCCAAATTGATAATAATCATTTATTTCTTGCATAAGAAGGAGAGTTTGGCTCACCCATTTGCATACGGAGACACAAAACACATATCATCTGTAATAAAACATTTTCAATGAATAAGTTAACTTTGTTTTTTAGTCCTTTTATTTATCCTCTGCATACTAGGCTTGGAAGTATTTGTGGGCTCTGTTTCTGAATCTTGTCAAAAACACCTGTTTGTCTCATTTCCAAATTGATAATAATCATTTATTTCTTGCGTAAGAAGGAGAGTTTGGCTCACCCATTTGCATACGGAGACACAAAACACATATCATCTGTAATAAGTCAGATGACCTAATCTAAATTTCTTAAGAAATATGAACAAAAATGACACTCAGTGTATAATATTTATGAGGTCCACCTCTGATGTGTATTACCAAAACTTGTTATGACTGGCAATTAAGGGGGACGGTGGTCTTCAAAGGGAAACCTACAGGATTTCTAATCACTTCCTATTTTGGTAATATGCAAGTTTTTTACTAAATTCTTTATTCCCCAAGATTTAATCTTTTTTTTTTTCTAGGTTTGTTCCCATTACATCTTTATATCAATGTAGTACTTAACTATTCTGATGGTAAAAATCACATCATATCGAAATAGAACTTACATTAAAAATAATTTAAGTTCCCAATAAGTCAGATGACCTAATCTAAATTTCTTAAGAAATATGAACAAAAATGACACTCAGTGTATAATATTTATGAGGTCCATCTCTGATGTGTATTACCAAAACTTGTTATGACTGGCAATTAAGGGGGACGGTGGTCTTCAAAGGGAAACCTACAGGATTTCTAATCACTTCCTATTTTGGTAATATGCAAGTTTTTTACTAAATTCTTTATTCCCCAAGATTTAATCTTTTTTTTTTCTAGGTTTATGTAGATGATTACTGTAGTGGTTGTTCCCATTACATCTTTATATCAATGTAGTACTTAACTATTCTGATGGTAAAAATCACATCATATCGAAATAGAACTTACATTAAAAATAATTTAAGTTCCCCGTAGTGAAAAAGCCTATATGGTACTCTCCTGGTTGTAAGCTCTACTTCTCCCTCTAGCATTTTTAGAAGTAAGAACTTTCAGGAACTATAGTGTTAAAATCAACCATCTTCAATTAGAATTAAAAGACGTTGCCTTAAGAACATTACCTAGAAGGAGTATATTCAAGGATGTTACAATAGGCATTTAAATTGCTTATAATTTTTAGCTATGAATCAAGAATTAGTTATATTTTTAAGTACTTCAATATAACAGAATACTATGAAGTAATTAAAAACGATTATGTAGGGGAAAAATATGTAGACCTTAATTAATGGCAAAGATTACCCTATAAATTAAGGGGAAAATGATACAAGTACTTTTTATAGTACAAATACTTTAAAATGAATTTATGTATGTATATCATGTGTATATATATATATATATAAATAAGTTAAAAAGATATACACTTTGATAAAATATCAAAGGTTGATGGCACAAAGGATGATCTTTATTTTGTTCTAAATTTTGTTCTTATTTTTTTCTGAATTTTCTGAAGTCTCTATAATGTAATTTTGCTACTTTATTTATCAAAAATAAATAGTTTTTATGGTTATTAGCATTCACTGGGATCTACTTAGGATTTAGAATTTCTGTATTTTAAACCTTAGTCTTTTTACGAAGTGATAAGGCAAAATTATTATTTGTTTTTACCAAATGTATATTTTAAGCAGTGACTATTTCACCCTAAAGAAAATATATTTGATTATGATTCCATACCCAAAATAAATTAAGATGAGGAGATAACACAGAAAATTTAGATTCATAACTATGGATGAAACCAAAAAGCTATACTATTCTCTTCTGTCCTGAAATTCAATAATAGAATATTGGACCTAGAAGGACCCTAAAGATATGGAAATAGCCTATTAACTCACTCTACCCAAATTTTGGATATTTTCACTGGGTTTGTCTGTATTAGAAGGGTCTGGCATTATTTTAATGAAATAAAAATTATTTAGAATATAAATGAACTTTTCCCTTTAGTGTTCAGCGGCCTGATACAGCAGTCAACTCCATTTTCATCATGAGAAAAATTGCTCAAAGAAAGAAAACAGTTATTGCTGTTATAAATAAGAATTACTTTTAATCATTAACAGCCAAGTATTTCTTCAAGGGCAATAGGAAATTACCAGATAGTACACATCAAATACCATTTTATGTGTAATACGAGAATTTTAATGTATACTCGTATATCTACAAATACAAATAGGCATTCTGTAAGGAAGGATGTGTTCCTGGCATTAAATTTGGAGCTTAAAATGGATTTTTAGTCCTACAAATCAATATTTTGTGTGTACTTCATCATAGCAAGTTATAATCAATTTTTTAAATATATTTTTGCTAAGAATGAAATTTTTACAACACGGATGTGCTTGGACATTATGTTCAGTGAAATAAGCCAGGAACAGAAAGAGAAACACTGCATGTTCTCACTCATATGTGGATGCTAAGAAAGTCGATCGCATAGAAGAGAAAGGTAATTCTACCTTTGGTGGTTACCAGAGGCTGGGAAGGTAGGAGGGTGGGGGGCTTGTTAGGGGTGGATGGTGAGAGGTTGGTTAATGGATACAAAAGTATAGCTAAATAGGAAGAATAATATCTAGTGTTCTATAGCACTGTAGGGTGACTATAATTAATAACAATTTAGTTTCAGTTAACTAGAAGAGAAGATTTTAAATGATTCCAACACAAAGAAATGATAAATGTTTCAGATGATGAAAAAAAAAAATCAGTGGTTGCTAGGATTTCAGGGGAGGGAAGGAGGGATGAATAGGTGGAGCACAGAGGATTTCTAGGGCAGCAAAACTATTCTGTATGATACTGTAATGGTGAATACATGATATTACGCATTAGGCAAAACCCTTGGAACGGTATGATATGAAGAGGGAACCCTAATATAAAATTAAGTAAATAATAAATCAATATTGATTCGTAGTTGTAACACATGTACCACACTAATGGAACATGTCAATGACAGGAGAAACTGTGTATGCAGGTGGGGAAGGGGATGGGAACTCTGTGTACTTTCTGCTCAATTTCTCTGTAAAACTAAAACTGCTTTAAAAATGAAGAAAAATAAATACATATATTTTTACTCAACTATGTTGTGAGATTTTTCAAGGAAAGGATTTTTCTTTTATCTTTGCATCTCAGAGGCTAGCACAGTGCCTGACACAGATAAAATACTAGTTGAAGTAAGGAATGTATGAAAAACAGGTTCTTCCAATTAGTTGATATAAGTTAAATTCTTATGATTGCTACTTTCTAGTAGCTCATCTATGTCATAGACTAAGCACTCCTTGTGGGAATGGTCTGAAAAACTCTGTTATTTATAACATTTCTAAAAAATGTGTCCTGATTTTGTTTGTTAAAATAAATTTTTTTATTGTAACGTAGTTGATTGTACATATCTGTGGGGGTCGGGTACAGAGTTGAATATCAATACTCATGTGCAATACGTGATGCTTAAATCAGAATAATTATTATATTCAACTGTATACACTGTCATCACTATTCCTGGCCCTTTACCAATTCCTCCCTCCCCTGCCCCCTTTCCCTTCTCCAGTAACCTCAGTTCTGCTTTTGAAAGGTCAATGTATTGTTGTGATTGTTGTATCTTTCTTTCTTTCATTTGTATGTTTATTATGAGTGAGAACATACAGTATTTCTTTTTCTGCGCCTGGCTTATTTCACTTAACATAATTTTCTCTAAGTTCATTGATGTTGCTGCGAATGGCAAGTCATCTGATGATGGGCATTTAGGTTGGTTCTAACTCTTGGCTATTGTAAATAGAGCTGCAGTAAACATGGGAGTGCAGGTATCTCTTTGACATGATGTTTTCCATTTCTTTGGGTATATACCCAGCAGCAGAATTGCTAGATTGCTGGCAGTTCTATCTGAAATTGTTTAAGGAATCTCCATGCTGTTTTCCATGATGGCTGCACTAATTTATAGTCCCACCAACAGTGTAGGAGGGTTCCCCTTTCTCCACATCCTCGTCAGCATTTGTTATTCTCTGTCTTTTTGATGATAGTTTAACTGGGGTGAGATGGTATCTTAATGTGGTTTTGATTTATATTTCCCTGATGCTGAGTAATGTTGAGCATTTTTTCATGTGTCTGTTGGCCATTTGTATATCTTCCTTTGAGAAATGCCTATTCAGCTCCTTTGCCCATTTTTCAGTTGGGTTATTTGTTTTTTTTACTGTTAAGTTGTTTGATTTCCTTGTGTATTCTGGATATTAATCACCTGTCAGATGCATAGTTTGTAAATATTTTCTCCCACTCTGTAGGTTGTCTTTTTGCTCTGTTAATTGTTTCTAACTACAAAGCTTCTGCACTGAATTTGAGTTTAAAACAAGCTTTTTAAAAAAGCATCCATTTCTTAAGTTTTAGATCTCCTATATGTGGAAAACTACACATAGATAACCTGATTCCTGCCTTCTGGAAACTTATGTTCTAACAAATGGATTTTTAAAATTATTCTTTCTAGTCACTTCCAAATTTCTTAGGTATAGAAAAGTGTTGAGTGCTAAAAATAGTAGATATCAAACCTCCTTTTTCTTTTACAATATGACAAATGGGCCTATTTTTTTTATGGAAAACAATAAAAGAATGCACTTTAATAGCCATTTAAAAAATTAAGATTTAAGATTTTTTCTGTTTATTCATTTGTCGAGGCCCAGTAACATTTTGAGGGGAATGTGGAGGTTATATATATTTTAAGGGAAATTATGATCAGACTGTAAAATCCAACAAAATATTTTCTGTGTGTTTATAGCCTGTTTAATTTTCATGGTTGTCTTTTGTGGCTGCATGTGAACTTATGGATGACAGCTTTCCTAATTCCAAACAAGTGTTAGAATTTCTTGCTTTAACATTTTAATTTCTGTTTAAGCTTTCTGATTTTTGAAATCTGATTCTCTTTCCTGATTGATTATTGGTTGTGAGATTGATGGTGATAATTTCCTGTTGATAACAGAGTTCACATTTCTTTTCAGAATAAAGTTGAAGATTTTATTTCAGCTTTGACTTACTTGCATGGTTAAGAAAAGTATGATTGCTTATTTGTCCTGTTGATTCACATACAAGAGATTTCTGGCGCTTTAATAATAATAATAGTAATAGTTTAATGAAACTTAATAGAGAATCCAACTAACTGGGGTTTTCCAGTTGCTGGGTTCCAAGTGTGTGTGTGCATAGAAGTTGACTAGCATTTGTTAGTGAGACTTTTAGCCATGAGGATTGAAACATCATTGATTTAACCACAGCTCATCTGTGTAAAGTAGGGTACAACTAAACTAATGGTGTTAGTGTGAACTTGTAAGCATATAAATTTACAAACATACACAACTTGGAAAAATAAAGTTACCTCATAACAGAAAGTGAGCTAACTACTGGCTGTCAATAGTTGTCAGAAAATACAAGGTTGCTTCAAAAGTTCATGGAAAAATAGAATCGATAGATAATATGAATCTTTCCATGAGCTTTTTGAAGTATCTTCATATTTTCTTGCTGAGCTATAAATGATGTTCAAATCTTTTTAATGTGATGCGACATTTCTAAAAAGTCTATATTGTTGCATTTTTAATCTAGAATGTATTTTATTCTGTGTAAATTGTATACAAAACTAGTTATAGCTTTTTTCACACTCAATTCTAACTGTTCTTTATTCTAAGGAATTGTACCAAATCCTGGTCTAAGAAATTGTGTTATGTTCTAAGGAATTGTGCCAAATTCTGTTCTAAGAAATTGTGTTATGTTCTAAGGAATTGTGCCAAATTCTATTCTCAAGTTGCTTACAATAAAAGTAACAAAGATGTGCAGAATTAAAGTCTGTGGTTGACACTCCTTCTATTGACAGGTGGTTTTATGTCCCCTCCCCTCGAATGTGGGTGGGCTTTTTGACTATTTGTGAAGAGTGGAATGCAGGAGAAGTGATGCTATGTGAATTCCAGAGGCTACATCAAAAAGGCAACCCTTTGCTTAGAGCCCTAAATTTTTATGTAAGAAGTCTGACTACCTGAGGCTGCCATGAATTGCAGGGAAGTCAAGCCATGATAGACTGTCCAGTAGCTAGTCCTAGTCTTTGAGGCCTTCCAGCCCAAGCACCATATTTGAGTGAATGAGCTTTTGGATGGCTCCCAACCTTTGTGTCACCACCAACATTCCAGTATTCCCAGCTAAGGCCCTGACACCATGAAACAAAGACAAGCCATCCCCACTATGCCCTGTCCAAATTGCTCACTCACAGAAAATATAAGCATAATAAAATGGCCTTTGTTTTATGCCCCTAAGTTTGAGGTGGCTTATTACAGAGCAGTCGTTACTGGAACAAAGACTTAATTGATTTGGAATATGCTATGGATGAATAGGAGATAACTACTTTCTCTCCTAAAAGAGTCCAGGGAGGCTTCACAGAAACAATGACATTTATACTTGACTTTGAATGATAAGCAGGATCCTACTAATAAAGAAGGTAAAAGGAGAGTCCTAAAGCTGCAGGAACTAGCAGCAATGTGGAAGATGGGCTAAAGGAAAAAGACATTAATGGCAAGAAGATCAGTTAACAGTTATGTAGACAAATGATTAAGCCTGATATATATATATGTAGCTTTCTTATAAAAGCAAAATAAGATCAGTTAGATAACAATAGTTATTTGAATTGTTAAATTGATTATTTATTGAATTTGTATGTTCAAGGCATAATAATTAAATGCTACAGCCAATTCTTCATTTTGGCAAATTAAACCAGTACCTTTACAAAATGTTCATTTTATTAAATTTTAAAATATTTTTCAATGACGTGTAAAAGCTTCCTCCACTATGAATGCTGGAGAATTATGATTAAATAATGTAACTTTTATATTTTGAAGCCATTGGTTGCAGTAGGACATTTAATGAAATGAGATCACATTGTGTCAGTTAATACACTAATGGAACCAACTATATGTCGTACTTACTCTGCTTCTTCAAAATAAAGTATATTTCAGTATAAAGTCTTGAAAAAATTGGTAATTTATGTAAGCATAAAGATTTCACAGTGAGAAAACATAGTATACTTAGTTAATATAATGTGAACATAACATACAACTGTAGTGAACAGGTTTCTATATAGATCTGATTTTTAAATAACATTTGCGTTTACTTCACATATTTTTAGTGTGATAAATAAAAGTTTAGTAGTGACATATAAACTTTTATCAGACTCATAATACCATACATGTGAAAGACTTTTCCAAGATGAAAAGGTTGGATAGGCCTTTCTCCAGTAATTCTGAGCATATAGACTACATCCTTACTGTCTTGTACTGCCTCATCTACACAGCAAATTGCTACCAATTATGGGATACAGTGATTTGTTTTAAAAAGTCTGCCTCCTTATATATTTGGGTTTTACTTTACAGTTTGGTTATGTTTTAAACATCAACTGAGAAGTTTATTCTTTTTAATTCAAAATCAAAAACCACAAAATTTTATAGATTATTTCCATCTGCTTTCTTCCATTTCTCTGACCCCCTTTCTGACATACAATCATGCTTCATTTACCAATGGGGATATGTTCTGAGAAATGTGTTGTTAGGCGATTTCGTCATTATACAAACATCATAGAGTGTATTTACACAAATCCAAATGGTATAGCCTACTACACACCTAAGCTATATGGTATAACCTATGGCTCCTTGGCTACAAACTTGTATGTGTTACTGTACTGAATACTGTAGGCAATTGTAACACGATAGAAAGTATTTGTGTATGTAAGCATATCTAAACATAGAAAAGGTACAGTAAAAATGTGGTATTATAATCTTGTAAGACCACTATTGGATATGCAGTCCATTGTCTGAAACATCATCATGCGGCACATGACTGTGTATTTTTAAGGAAGACAGAACATCTCCCAGAATGTGAATGGTGACTTTCTTTACATTCACCCATGATACCACGTTGAATTAGTACACCTTATGAAGAAATGGCTTTTTAGTTTGTTCATTTTATGTATCAGTTATATAATATTTTTTTATACAAAAGTTATATCATGCTGGTAATATTACAAAATAATCTTTTCTTTAAAAAGTCAGGCTGCAGAATCATCCTTATTCACCCATTTTGTGGAAAGCCTAGGGAAATATTCAGCAGAGCACTAAATGGAGTATGAAGCCCTTCTAAGCTTATGGCCCTCTGTGACTAACCGTACAGGTCACATGCCCATAATGGTTCTTTAACAGCCTTGCTCCTTTGAACTATTGTAGTGAAATGCAGCATTCTGCTTCATTGTCCCCTAGACAAGGGGCTACTATAAGTATGTCTTTAAGGGAGCTCAGTATTACTTTGGCCTTGGATTGATAATGTCTGCTCACTTTTTATTCCAAGTATCTAGTTTGGTCCCTAACCCATGGTAGGCACTCAATAAGTAAACTAGGATGGATAGGTGATAGATGATAGTAATCACCAGCCTGTCTCAATGATTCTGGTTCAGTTAATCTCTTGAGAAGACTCAATGTTTGTTTTTGTTGAGCTTCAGATCGTATTGCACAGATCTTGAAGATGCCTCTTCCAATCAGTTTGGGGGTTCCTTTTAGCTCTGGGCCTTGCATATCCTGCTCTTACTCTGTTTCTCTATTCAGTTTTCCTGTAACATATTTAAACCAGTAGATTAGGATAACAATTGAGCCCTAACAGAGTTAAGGCTTGAGAAATAGGCAGAATAATGCTCTCCGCCAAAGATGTCCATGTCTTAATCCCTGGAACCTGAGAATATGTTGGACCACATGGCAAAGGGAAATTAAGGTTACAGATGGAACTAAGGTTGCAAATCCGCTGACCTTAAAGATAGCTAAATTATCCTGTGTTATCCAGGTAGGTCCAATGTAGTTACAAAGTCCCTTAAGTGGAAGAAAGAAGCAGAAGGGGAGAGTCAGAGAAAGCCATGACAAAACAAGCAAGGTCAGAGTGATGTGATGTGAGAAGTCTACCTGCCATTGCTGGCTTTGAAGACAGACGAAGGGAGTGGCCTCTGGAGGCTGGAAAAAGCAAGGAAACAGCTTTTCCACCAGAGCCTCCAGAGAGGAATACATCTCTGCCAACATCTTGATTTTAGCCCAGTGAGATCTGTCAGGCTTCCAACCTCCAGAATTGTAGGGATGATAAATTTGTGTTGTTCTATTGCACTATGTTGTGGTAATTTGTTGCAGCAGCCATAGGAAACTAAAACTGATGGTTCTACACTGTGGTGAAATTATCACTCCTGGCTCCAGGTTCATCTGAAATCACTAACTTCCATAGCTAGTATATTGTCTGCCCATGTGTTTTCCACTTCTCTTGATAGCCAAAAGTAAAGTTTTGTCTTCTTCTTCTGTATTTTTATTTTTCTTCATTGGACCACTAAGTTTTGGGGTTCTGGTTAGTAGATGTATTCTCAGGGAAGCAAGTAATACAGCCTGTTCTGGAGACAACAAGTTTCTTGGGATAGTAGTGATTGAGGGATTGTGAGAAAAGAGGCTTCCACTGCCAAATTCATTGGAAAACCTAGGTCAAACCAGCTTCTGTTTTCTTAAAGCATTTAATAAAACATAATCTCTATATAAGGTTTAAAAAAAAAATCAGCAATTTAAGAGAATATCCAGTAAAAGGTATTTATGTCTCTCTGCCCAAATTCCTCTTGGCCATTGCAAGTTACTTATGTATCCTTCCAGAGCTATTCTAGACATATAAGCATATACTCATACATACACACACATATACATGCACATACACTCAGATGCATAAAATACATACACACACTCTCTTCTGCACGTTGCTTTTGTTTTACCTCAATTTAATTAACAAGTTTATTTACAGAAGAACTTTTCTTAGCTTTTATTGTATAATATGCACATGAAAAACACTTAGAGGACTTAGTGTGGGAAAATAAATATTTTTTAAATAGTTTGGGCCACAGGTCTCATTGTTTAGAGAATATTTCACAGAACTACTTTTTTGAGACATACTGCACACAACCAAGCTGCCTTCCTGAGAAGAAAAAACATCCTCTGGAGAAGAAATAAGAATTAGTGACCCCCATACACTGGTGTAGCATACATGGTATGAATTTTGGACTGAAGGGAGTCTAGGCTGAAATCCTGGCTCTGTCGCTGACCTGCCTTCCAGCTCACTTCCATACTTTCTGGCTGTGTGGCTTTAGGCAGGTTGCTTAACTTTATTGAGCCTTCTGGTTAATACTGCCTACCTCACTTTTCCAACCATTTGTTGATTAGTTAAGACATGCAATCAGTGGAACATTTATGTGTCATATATCATTCCAGGTTAAAAAAAAGCAGAGTCTCCCCACTCAAGAAGTTTCTAGGCTAGGCAAGGAGTTTTCATTTGTAGCTTTGCAAGCAGCAATAAGCTCACAGATCATCTGGCCTGTTTTAAAATTAAAGTTGTAGAGAATAACATACTACCAAAAATTTTCGTTTATATTCTACCAAAAGTTTTCTACTTTTGTAAGCATAGATCAAGAATAGCAAATGTCACATACACCATTTAAAAATTTGCAGTGAATGTAGGACAAAGTGGAATGTAATATAGGGCGTTTCGGGTATTGATTTTTTAAAGCATGTATGGACGTTGGTATTTATTATCTAATGAATTATCAGGACAGTACTATTTCTTTGAATAAAGTCCAGCAAGAGCAATAATATCTTTCAATTTATTGTTATGAAATTCCTGCATAAATGGTTGGCATCCTTGAAGATTATGGACATATTTATTTCAGTGATTGACTTTAAAAATTACATTATATAGAACTAGATAATCTTATTTTCAAATCCACAATATATGTATTTTACAGGAAAATTTTAGAATTATTGTCCTTTCCCAATATCTATAAAACATGTAAGTGTCTTTTAACATTAAGTATATTCATTCTTCGTTATTCTCCTTTTTTTGTTTCATTCAAAATCTACTTACTTCAAAAGCATATTTCTATTTTCTTCTTGCTCTTGATGAGTTTAAACAGCAAAGTCATATTTATTTTATAAAAAGATATCTTTAGGAATTTAATTCAAAATAACTAATGCAATTTTTTTATTTGCAATTTTGGTTGCCAGAAAGAAAGTTTCAGCTTCTATTTTTTTCATTTTCTCAAGCCAATGAAATGACGTCTAGGTCTAGTGAATTCCAGACAATGTTCAACACTGGTTTTACTGAATCCTGATGACTTCAGTCTGTTAATTTATTTAGGAGACATTTTTGGTTTTTATAAGGTCAGTGAAATTTTGTAGGCTACTTTTCCAATTTATTCTAAGATCAAATTTTTTTTTTAAATAGTAACATTTAATTTGAAAATACAATGGTAACTTTGGTGATGTCAAATCTTTAAGTACATTATTTAAAACGTTTCTATTTAAAAGGTGTTTTTGTAATTGAGATTAGTCCATACTGAGAACTCTACTGAAGTCAGTATGATAGCTGTTTAGTTATTTAATAGCAGCAAGTACCTGATATTTTGATTTTGCTGTTTTTTGTGGTCATTTTGATGGAGGTTTTATTTGATATATTCTAAAAAACCATTAGATATTTTACTTCTACCAAACAATGTATGTTCCAGCCAGTGCTCGGGTCTCATTCTCACTACTACATTGCCTTACCTTATCTCTCATCTTTATCCCTCTACCCATGCCTGAGCTTTATCCCAATCTCAGGAAAAAGTGAGAGCTGAGGTGGGTGCATGCCATGGAAGTATGTGGCTAAACGAAGTTGTATATACTTTTTTTATTTTAACAGGAGAGAACCAGCTATTTCAGAATATCCTTCCTGGGTGGCTAGGCGGGAACTGACCATTTGCTAGATTGTTGCTGTGACTGCTGCAGTTCCAGAGTTTGAGACGTTGTTCTTCCCAAAGAACATTGTCAGTTCTTGTCTGTAATAAATCATGAGTATTGCAGTATACTTCCAGTTTGTTCTTCTCAACCCAAGATAATTCATTGTGGGTGAACATAATTTATCTAAAGTGTGTTTACAGGTTTGACAAAGTTGAATAGAGAGCCGGCATTTAGGTGACAAGTGGAAACAGCATGAACTGTGAACACAAAATAAATTTGGTCCTTGGCTTCTGTGACAACACTCCTACCTTGTTCACCTCCTCTTTCTTGAATTATGCCTTTTCAGTCTCTCTTTTCATTTCTCTCTCTGGCTGTTTGCCCCTGCAATTTTAATATTCTCCATTATTCTATACTAAACGTTTTTATCTCTGATAGACTTCCCTGGGTGATCTCTTCAACTCACTCATTTGTGTTTAGTGGCCAGTGATATGGCAGTGACTGCTATCTCTGTACATCTAGCCCAGACACCTCTCCTGAGCTCTATACCTGTGTAATCTTTACCTACCCATGTCTATCTCCATTTAGATATACTACAGGCACTTCATACTCATCCATTATATCTAAAACTGAATTCTTTGTGCCTAATATTAAATCTGCTTCACTTCTGTATCACCATCTGCACAATAGCCAAAGCTACAAAATCTAAAAATCTGAGAATATTGTCATACAAGAGCAAATAAGATCCAGAACTATCCTCTCATGCAAGAGCAGATAAGATCCAAATATATTATGTATATACATACACAGATACGCTAACACAAACCACATATACACACACCGTTGTTCAAAGAGTAATATCACATAGTTTTATTTTTTTGAGCTTTAAATAAATACTATACTGTATATATTCTTTTGTGCTTTGCTTTTTTGCTTAATGTTATGTTTGAGACTTATGCATGTGTGCAGCTGTATGGTATTCCATTGTGTGAAAATTCAGTAAGTTATTTGCCTATTTTCCTGTGGAGAGACATTTGGATAGTTTTTAGTTTTTCACTATTATAAACAATTCATCTATGATTGTGTGCATATCTCTTGACACACTTGTGCAAGTGTTTCTCTAGGGTATGTACCTAGGAATGGAATTCCTGCATTATAGATGCATACATCTTTATATACCTTGGCAGCTGCTTTCCAAAGTGGTTTTAAATGTTTTCACTCCCACTAGCAATAATTTATATAGTTATTCCGCATCCTCTGAAATCCTTGATATTGTTGTGCATTTTAGTTTTTGCAAACCTGGTATGAAATATTGCACAGTGGCTTTAATTTGCATTTTCTTGGTCATTAATGAAGTTGAGTTTATTGTCATGTTTATTTACTGCCACTGTTCCCTCTTCTTGGAAGTTCCTGTAGTCTTTGTATATGTTTTTAATTATGCTGGGTTTTTAAAAATTGTAGGAGTTCTTTGGGTACTAATCTTTTGTTAGTAGCATATGTTGTAGTATCCCCTAGTAGTCTGTGACTTGTCTTTTCATTCTCCTTAAGGTATCTATTGATGAACAGAATTGCTTACTTATGATATAATTAAATTTATCAATCTTTAGCTTTATGGTTTTCCATTTCTGCCTTAAATAAGCAAACTTTCTTATCCCAAGATACTGAAGACATTCTCCTTTATTTTCTTCTAAAAGCTTTAAAGTTTTGCCTTACTTATTCAAGTGTTTAATTCACCTGGAATTGAATTTTGTGTGTGTCATGCAGGTAGAGATATACTTAGCCATATAAAAATTGATTTCAAATTTCACAACCACTGTTTATGTCAGAGGTCAAATGAGCATGATTCTTTACATGTCATAGTGCCATCGATCATTACACATTTTACTGGACCTCTATGTTTGTTCACATTGGCATTTTGACATGTTTCAGACATATTATTCTCAAAATATGTTACAAAATGAGAGTAATTCACAGCAGATAATACTAATGCTTCTCCTCACTTGAAAAAGAAGAGAAGATATTCTAGCCACGGTGATACCATTTTAAACTTGGCTGAAAAAATGTCTTTACTAAATGAGCTAATATCTGGAAATGTTTTCAAAGATGTTGGTAATTCAACTCCCAGAAAGTTAAAAGAGAAGTCAGTCACTCATTCTAACATTTTAAAGAAACTTTCCCTGGCTAAGCCTTATTTTGACAAATCTAGCTATTCATCTACACTATTAATTATTAATTAGATGATGGTAGTGCAATTTTGATTCAAGTTGTAGTTTGTGTGAGTGTGTGTCTTTTAATGCATTGTGAAATTAAACTTATGGAACATAGGAATCTCAGCAATTATATTATTGAGAACATAAGCCATCTTTTAGTGAGGCTATCATCATCTGGCGAAGTTTCATTTTATTCCCCTATTTGAAAACAACCTTACACTTTAGCCTTAACTCTAAAGTTCTTGTTCTTTCATTAACCTTTCCTCTTTAATTCACATTATTCATTTATTTCACAAATATGTTTTGAGAACCTGTGTTTTGCAAAATAGTCTATGCTCAACTATATGAGAATAACAACCTCAGAATTCAGGGACTGAAAGAGCACCAACATCATTTACAGTAATCCTAACTTTCCACAAATTAAATTAAGAAATTGAGGTCCAGACAGATGCACTGACCCAACCAAAATCTCCATGTGATGAAGCATAAATAAAGATCTCCTGACCCTGGATTTAGAATTTCTCCTATTGAACCATGTTGCCTATGGAGAACTATCTGAAAATCTACCTGAGCTCTAAATATTTATATATTGTTTGTAGAGATTGCTAAAGGGTTAAATCACTCTTTGTGGACAAATTCTATTACATAGTTCTTACCTTCAAAATATATATATATAAACTGTGTACGATTAAAAGACAGGATTAAAAAATAATTTTTTTCTGAAAAAAATCAGATGAAGTAAAGAGTTTAACTGAAAGCTTTCTGAGGGCAGGAATCATGTGTTACCTTTAACATATTTGTTATATACCCTAACACAGCTGTTTATAGTGCATACTCAACAAATATTGATTAAATGAATAAAACTGTATATTGGAATGTAGGCTGCAGACAATAGGTACTCCAAATGATCAGGAAAAAAGCAAAATCAGTCTGAATGTGGAAAGTCCAAAAAGAAAGTCTTCACAGAAGATTTAGAATTTAGAATTTGGGCCGGCCCAGTGGCGCACTGGAGAGTGCACCGCTTGGGAGCGCGGTGGCGCTCCCGCCGAGGGTTCGTATCCCATGTGGAGACTGGTTCCCGCTCGCTGGCTGAGCGCGGTGCGGGCGCAGCACCGAGGGTTGCAATCCCGTTGCCGGCCAGTAAAAAAAGACAAAAAAGGAAAAAAAAAAGAATTTAGAATTTAAATTGACCCATAACTAATGGCTGTAATTTATTAGACAGAGGTGAATTTCCAAATTTTAAATTACTTGTTTGCCTCACATTCTCTCAAGACTTTAGATACAGGTGCTCTGAGTTGTTTGCTTTCAAATTTTACCTGTAAGTATGGTTTCTTGGAAGAAGCATGTTCATGAAAAAATAATGTGATAAATATGCTAAGATATATGTAAAAGGATATTGATTGTTGTGTTGTTTATAAGAGCATTTAAAACTGAAGCCAACCCAAATATCTGTCAGTGGACTAATAGTAAGTACATCCAAATTAAAATTAATAATAAATGTAGATCTAAATTTTTCAACAAGCAAAGACATCTCTAATATATTGCAAAGTAAAAATATCAAGCTTCAAAACTAGAATGGTGTAGAATGATCCCATACTTGTAAAAAAAAGTCTGAAAATATAAAGAATGCAAAATAAGGTAACAGACATTTTTATGTTCTTATGCTTTTCAGATTTATAAAAATCTTACAGTAGACATTTATTACTTATAAAAATGATTAAATTTTTTTTGGTTGTGAGGAGATTTCTAAATTTACTCTGTTGACTACCATGAATATGAGAGCTGTAGAGCAATAATCTCCACTCGTTGAACAACTTTTACTGAACACCACTTATGACTAGGCACTGTGAACAAGAGCCAAAATCCATGTCTTGCGCTCCTTATGACTTTAGAAGGAGATAGGAATCGTAATTGGAGCACCAGGAATCTATTTCCTTCAGACTTGTCACTTCAGAGTGGTCATTTTGTCTTATCCTGATTTTTTTAAATGAAATTGGTAGATCTCTATGTTCTGTTTGTACCATGTCTAGACAACGAGCAAAATAGCAAAATTACAGTTATTTCCATGTCTGACTTTTTAATTGAAATAATTCAGATTTCTCTTTTAGCTAAGAGGAGTAAAAGCAACTCTAAGACATTTAGGGCAGAGAAAAATGTTTAAGATGTAAGGTGACATTGAAAACTTATACATGTAATAATTATACTTCTATTTCATACTGTATTATTTTCTTCTCCTATGTAATATATTTTTAGATATTTAACTGCATGTTGCAATAATTATGTCTGTATTTATTGTTAAAATTTTAACATTGCAGCTCCCAGAGGGTAGTACTTGTTGTCTTGACAATGCATTAATGCCTAGCACTTTGGCATTCTTGTGAGGGTAATGTTGCCTGAACTTGGCTTGTTTAGGACAAGACAGAACATGGCCCAAGTCTAATGGCAGCCAACCATGGTTAATTGTATACAGTCAAGAGTCCAAGGATGGCCCTGTGATGGATTCATTTCCAATAATCTGTGCAACTAAATGTGGGTGCATACTTTTTAAAATACTCTTCATCTAAACATACATACTTGATATTTTGGGATTTTAGTTGGTTATTCTTTTATTCTGCTATTATCGGGAACTCTTATGTAGTTTGTACAATATTAGCAGCTAATAATAATAATATCCAAATATTTTGTAGGAATTTGCAAGCATTTTCATTTACGTCACCTTATTTAATTTTTAGACCCCCTTTGAGGGAGGTACTATCAACTCCCTTTTACAAATGAGATAACAGAAGTCTAATTAGGTTAGATGACTTGCCTCAAGTCATGTAGCTAATAAAAAAATTAATCTGGGTTCAGACCTGTGTGTCCTGACTTCAATTTCCATGCTTTATCAGCTATACCACACTCCTATGACTCCTCCCCTGCCCTTGAAGTTGGAAATATGGGGGTATTACTGGGTTGACTCAACCTAATTATAATTGCCCCGGAAGCTACCTCTAATTGTTAATATTAGGCACATTTTATTTAGGTTCCATGGAGAACCACTGACAAGTTTTATACAAGGATATAAACATATGTT
Source organism: Galeopterus variegatus (assembly GCF_000696425.1). Lineage (NCBI taxonomy): Eukaryota > Metazoa > Chordata > Mammalia > Dermoptera > Cynocephalidae > Galeopterus > Galeopterus variegatus. The sequence continues at coordinate 286,233 of NW_007727703.1, read as the reverse complement.
CCTAAGATTTACTTCTGATTGAGCTCTGTTGTCCTCCATCTCACTCTTCCCAAGACCGGTTAACAGTAATCATGACAGTGATCAAGCCTTTTATCCTAGGACTCTAAGAAAACATTTACATAAATACAGAGGTCAGTTCATTGAAGTAGTAACTACAGTACTGAACCTGAAAAAATTTAGTTTACTAAGTGAAGGTATGTAGATTCAGCAAATGAACGTGTACCAACAACATTTCATAAGCAACTGCTATAAATGTGAAAAGTCATTATTAGTCATTTACACACTTGTAATCAACTGACCACTAAAGGAAATTCATGTGATCTGAACTTTCTTTTAAGAGATTAAAATGCATTTCTCGACCTTGATTATGAGTGTCGTCATAGGCCCTTGAATTTTTGTTTGCTCAGAATAGAGGAAGACTAATTCTAAAGCAGTTAACAAATTAAATTTCCTTCATCTGTCTTTCCTTATAGTAAACAACATAGGGAAATAAATCTCTAAGCCAATTCTTAAACAGAATTTAAGTATTATTTCACTTATGTATCTCTTTATTTTTTTTTTACTCTACAGTGGAATTTTTAAAAAATAAAACAATCTCGATTTTCCTTTTACTCTAGGCTTGATCCTTCAGTACCTGAGCCGCCGAAAAAGGAGCATATATCAGCTGCTAACATGTCTTTAGAAACTCTAAGAAACAGCAGTCCAGAAGACCTCTTTGATGAGATTTAACAGTCTCCAAACAGTACTTTGATGTTCACTAGACTGTGTTTTTTATTCATTTCTTTAGAATGAAAAAGCAAAATTTCAACTCAGCAGTAGCTATTACTGCACCTTACAATTTAATTACATACACACTGAGTTGAAACCATTGTGCAAAATAGATTACACATGTATATGAAGGTATGATTTGATGACAGTGGTACATTATTTTAAACTATTTATTCAGCATGCCTATAATTACATAAAATTTTAGACTTTTTGTTGCAAAAGAAACATTTATCATATTCATTTATACATATTATATGTCATAGCTGTCTAACATCCTGTCTAGGAAGATTTTTGGAAATAGGAAAAAGAAAACATCTGTTTAAAATGTCTGCAGTTCTTTTTGAATAGTTATGTTCTAAACAATGATGTTTGAGCATTTTAGTTTGTGGGATAATATGTAAAATATACATTTGGTTTCTATATAAACAATCTGAAAATCAGATATTAAAATTTTTGATACATTGAAGATGTTGTGTTGTTAATAAAATATCTTATTTAGCTTAACTTTTTTCTTTACTGTAGTAACAGTTCCTTCGTAAAGTGCTTATAATGTAAAGGTAGCCCTTTGTGTCGAAAAGCAAGTTTTCAGGGATTATTGATAAAAGATTTATCTTACACACACAAGAGCCCTCCTTGAAGACAAGGACCTTATCGTATTAACTTACCTCCCCCCAGTAACATGTCATTATTTTTTTATATTCAGTGTTTCGAATTCCTAACCTCTCATTCTGTTTCACATCTCTCTAATTGAACATTTATTTACTATGCATTATTCAAAGTTAACAACATCAAGTTAACAGTGACCTCAATGTTGCTAAATCCAATGGCTGGTTCCCTCTCAGTCCTCATCTTACTAAGCCTCTCAGCACATTTAATATAGTAATTTCTTCTCAGTAAATATTTTCTTTACTTTTGCAATAGCATATGCCCTTTGTATTCCTCTTTCTTCCAGTCACTCATTTTTTAGACTTCTTGGCTTGGCTGATTCCTTCTCACTTACCCAACAGTTAAATGTCTGAGTGCCCTGGGCTCAATCTTTAGCTCTCATCTCTTCATTGCTCACAATGTCACCCTAGGTTGTCTATGGTTTTAAATAAGCTAATATCTCCAAATTAGCATAGTTCTTTCTCCATAGTCAAATTATATATGTGTGTGTGTAAAATATATCACAAAAGGAATTTAAGCTTTCTGAAAAAATATTTCTTTGTATCAAATTTTGATACATCTTGGCATCATTTTTCAAATACAGATGAATACATTTATCTGCTTTTGCCTTTCTTTAGATGTTTTATCACATCCAGAGCAGAAATTTGATTATATCCTGACCATCATTTTTCTCAGTGTTCCCCATTCAGGTAATTTTAGTACCATTTAGTTGCAGTCAGCTAAAAACCCAGGAATCTTCCTTAGTGCCTCTGCTTCCCAATTCACACACATCCTTTTATTTTTACCTCCAAAATACAACTTGACTGGATCTAGCTCTCTTTCTGTCTACTGCAATTGCCTCCTAACTTAATCTCCTATTCCCCTACAATTCAGCCAAACTGAATGTTAAAATCTTAGATAAAATCATTTGTCTGCCTGGATTAAAACCCTCCAATAGCAACTCATTGCCCTTTGAATAAAATCAACACCTTTACCATGGCCTACAATCTCTGATATGATCTGGCCCCGACTAACCTCCGCAACCTGGTTTCTCATCCCTTTCTTTTTAGTCGCCTTGCCCCTTACTGTCCTTCAAGTAGGCCAGATCTCAGAACCATTGTACTGCTGATCCCTCTGCCTAGAATGCTCATCTTCACATGCTTGGTTTCTTCTCATCTTTCAGATTCTAGTGGATTGAATTATTTCCCCACCAAAACTCACTGAAGCTTGAATTGTTTCCCCCAAAGTTTTATGTATTAGAAACTTGGCCCTGACTGTGACTGTTAAGAGGGCGGGAAATCCTATTATGGTAATTGAAAGATGGAGCCTTGAAGAGGTGATTAGACTGTAGGACTGTGCAGTAGTGAATGGATTAATAATGGTGGTCAGGGGTGTGGTTCTGAGGGTTTTAAAAGAAGAAAGAGGAGAGTCTGTCTCTCTCTCTGTGCTCTCTCTTTGCTCTGCCATTTCACAACATGATACCCTGCATCACAGTTGCTACCATCAAGACCCTCACCAGATGTGTTCCCTGGACTTTGGACTTCTAGCCTCTGAAACTGTAAGCAACAAATTTCATTTTCTTTATAAAATACCCAGTTCCAAGTACTTTGTTATAAGCAACAGAAACAAACTAATACACAGATGTAGAACCAAATGTCATCTCCTCAGGGCTGCTTTCCCTGAAATACCCTTTTTAAAGTTGTGCACCATCCCATTCACTCTCTGTCCCATTAGAATGTTTTTTTTCCCTGTGCGTGTCACTGTCTAGAATTATTTTCTCACCTCTCTCTCTCTCTCTCTCTCTCTCTCTCTCTCTCTCTCTCACTCTTTCTCTTTCTCTCTCTCTCTATCTCTCTATCTCTATCTCTATCTCTCTCCCTCTCTCAAAAGAAAGTAAGCCCCATCATAGCAACGACATGGTTGTCTATCTAATTTATCTCTCCCCAGGGCTGGGTTCATAGAAATTTAGTGTTTGATCAATGAGTAAATGTTATGTCTATCACATAGTAAGCACTGGAATGCTTCTTTAATTAAATTATTAATCCATTTTGAAAAGAAACCCATTGAAAGACAGAAATTTAGCTGGATAATTTGATACAAAGAAATATTTCTTTAGAAAGCTCAAGTACTCTTTGTGATTAATTATAAATAATATATACATATATATTTATACCATAGATTTGACTATGTGAAAGAATGAGCAAGAAATTACACATTATTGTTTATATTGCGAACATGATTTCCTAATGGGATAGCAAAATATTTTAAATAGAAATTTTCCTGCATTGTAATTTTTGATAGCTTACATTTAAGAGGAGATTTTTAAAATTAAAATATAAATATTTGAGATATAAATATATAATTATAAAATGTAAAATTCTACTCAGTAACATTGGAGCTTCACTATAATAATGAACTTGGTATAATCCGATTTACCTTGGATATTTCCAAGGAGACTTTGTACACAAAGTACCAGAATCTCAAAATAATATTCTTACCTGAATAGACTACAAATGACTAACCAAAATCAGTATAAAACTCCGTGTGTGTGTGTGTGTGTGTGTAGTGAAAAAGAAGAAGAAAAGCAGAATTTTGGCTATTAACTCAATGGTAGTGAGAGAAGGGTGTGGGAAAAGTATTTCCTGAGTGATCCTAACAATAGATTCTAAAAGTTCATAGTATTTAGAAAATATTTTTTAGGCCAGTGATCTTTTCGACCACAGCTGTGTGTCAGATGGATGTAGTTGATTAGAACAGAGCCTAATAAAACTATCATTATGAGTTCCTCCTTTTTATCTAGTGTGGAGAAATTGAAGACATGGCTTTACATTGCTTGCCCTATATAGAGCGACGGTATAGGTTTGGTGTTAAGATGTCCAGGTCCTGTCATTCCAGTTCGTGTTTTTTCCTCACATTTTACCATTGTCTGTACTCTAAAACAGATTGTTGCAGAAGAACACTGATATAGAAGGCACAAAAATTGAGTTATAATGGAGCATAGCCTTTTTGACCTTATAGTCCTCAACTCTAAGACAAGAAGATTACATTTCTCAAGGTTTTCTCAGCTTAAAATGTATAATTTTGGCCCTGGCATCAGATGGTATGGCTCAGGCCTCAATCAGGAAGTTCATGAAAGAAAAAGTCCCTTCTCAGGAAGAGATGTCTTTATTATGTGGTTTGAAAAGGTCAGGAAACTACTTTAGAAAAGTTTTTCTTAGTAGCCTATAACTAAATTCATAAAATTCAGAACCCTGTGTTTTTGAGCCAAGCAGTGCTTTATTGGGTTAGTTTGATTCAACAAATGTTTTGTAAGGATATGCAAAATAAAGAACTGGGCCATGTGGAAAATTAAAGGATAAATTCATCCATTGAACAGATATTTGCTAAATATTCATGTCAGCTTCTGTTCTGGATACTAGGTATGGCAGTGGATAATACACACAAGTTCTCTGTTCCTATCGAGCTTATACTGTAGTAAATGACACTTGGGGTCTGCTCTCAAAGAATGGAGTATATGAGAAGGGGTTGCATTGGGATTGGGGCCTAAAACCAGTATATAATGAACTGTAATATCAAGGAGTGGTAGGGTAAGTGGCATAAAGAGAACAAAAAAATATTTTAAAAAATAGGTAAGGATTCATAGAAGATAAAAGATCCAATTGGAGTATTAAGACAAATTGGTAGGGATAGGAGAGTAAACTGAAGTTGAACTATCTGCCCAGGATCAGATGAGAGCACAGAAAGTACTGGGGGTTGGGGTGGGACAAGGGGTTAATTCCTAAATTTGTAATTGTGAATTATTGGAATTAAGGAGACAAGTTAGAAAGTATCTCAGAAGCAATGTTGGCCAGAAGTGTTTTGGAGTGAGAACAGTGAGCTAAGTTATATAATGAAGACTTGACAAGAATTAAGCCCTACGGTTCAATCTGGCACCTCCTTGGAAATGAGCTGCCAGGAAACCTCAGGTCATGGAGCCCTTCTTGGCTTGGAGTGAGAACAGTGAGCTAAGTTATACAATGAAGACTTGACAAGAATTAAGCCCTACGGTTCCATCTGGCACCTCCTTGGAAATGAGCTGCCAGGAAACCTCAGGTCATGGAGCCCTTCTTGGCTGTTGGGGAATGAGAAAGGAATGCCAGTCAAGGGGCCTTTTGATAGATATTGCCAGCAGTGCAGCCGACATTTATCCTTTCGTGTCTCTCCCATTCTTGCACTCAGTGTTATTTATAGAATCCATTTTTAATAAAATTAAATAGCTGACATCTAAATTCATGAAAGGCCTCATGAACTTACCTATAAGTCAGGAAACCCAAAAAAGGTGGTTGCATTTTGTAATTACTCCAATGATTTTGTAAGAGAAAATGATACAGTCACAAAAGAACTATTCATGCATCAATTTGTAGCTATTGTCTAAATTTAAAATTTTCCCTGCAATCTGACAGCTTCTAATAAATGCTTGTCAGGAGGGCAGATTTCATTTGTAAGTGTTCTATGAGCTAAGCTGGAATGATTTTCTCTGTGTCTTAAAACCTAGAAGAGGATACCTTGAAAAATACATTTAAACAAGTATTTTATGGTTGCTTCATTAACTGACCATCCACCATCTCTTTTCCTAACTCCCATCTTTTTTTCTTATCCGCCCAAACTAAAACACTCTCCAGTCTATCTTTGACTCATTTTCTTTCTTTCATACATCCACATGTCCTCTCATCTTCCCACTCTTTTCCCTTCTTTCTGATTTTCCTTTCCTCTATTGTTCATATACTGATTTTTCTTCCTTCTTTTGGAGGCTTTTCATCCTAAACTCTCATCTCACAATCTCACAGAGAACTATACTTTCTAAATGAGGGTCTTGTTGCCCTTAAAGGCTCTTGGTTCTGCAAGAAGGAAAAGACATTAGAGCCCTGCACCCACCTTGAGACTGGGTGTTCCTATTATGGGCAGGAGCAATTTTGGTAGCCACTATTCCAATAAATAGAATATGACTAGTCCTGAACCACTTACATTTTATATAGAGATAGTCTTCAATTTAAACTGTTTTCTTAGAAATAATACAGCCAGTCAAATGTAGGTGGATTAGACAATTTTTATGGAACCTGTTCATACAAAACCCTTCTAGGAATCTGTCTTACCTGTATTTCTCCAAAAGCTGAGTCTGAGACAAGGACTTGAATAAAGGCAATGTGTTTGGGGATGTGATCCCAGGCATCAAGAGTGTGGAAAAGAGACCATAAAACAGGAAAGGAGGAGAAGCCAATGCAAGGGTGCCTTATCAAGATGGCCACTCCTCTGATGGCATATGTTCTATCCCACCAGGATCTTCTGAGAAACATTTTGAAAGTTTTCTCAGAACTATACAAGGGTACTTCATGAACTTCGTGGAAAAATAGAATTAAAAGATAATATGAATCATTCCATGAACTCTTTGAAGATCCCTCGTATATGCAGGGGTGAAAAGGAGAAGATTTATCCATTGGTTGCTGTTTCCTGTTGGCCAGGGGTAGCCGGGAAGCATTGCTCCTCCATAGTGCAGGTTGCCCATGTGTGAATAAACAGCAAGTTCCTGCAGGTGACCCATGCTGCAGTCTCAGAGAAGCCCAAGAGCAGGAAACAAGAGGAGCACAGGTGCCAAATTATACCTACTTGAAGTGGGGCAAAGCCTACCAGGAGCTGATTGCCAATGTGGCTGGTATTGAGGTGGCATGCCCATGTTTTATGCCACATGACCCTGCCCCATTTCCCAACCCTAACCATAGTTAAATAGACCAGGGGAAGAACTGTCTAGGCTAACTTGGGTGCATAGCCTGACTGATCTTGGGTTCGCTGAAAAAGCCAATCTATAAGTTAAGAGAACGCTGAATAGAAGACAGAGAAATGAGCAAATTTCCGTAGAGAAGCAGAGGACCCTGGGGACTGATGGGGAGAGTAGCCATTGCCAGGAGTGGCCTTAATCCTTGTGTATTTCAGAGCCAGTTCCAGTGCATACATATCCTTAGAAATCACTGCTTCTTTTTCTGAAGTTTTAGTAGTCAAATGGTTCTTTAAAACAAACAAGAAAATACCTAATAGGGAAATAGAATGCATTCTCCAGAGAAGATTTTAATTAATTTTATTTTCTTCAATTAATTCATTTGTCACTAGTTAACATTACCATCAAAAGAACATTTCAGTGCATGTGCTGAAACAACAAACTGTATCCTACAAATAGGTATAATTCAATTTAAAATTTTTTTTCAAAATATTTCAGGAGAACTTTAATCTAGATTGACATAGACAATTAAACTTTTGAGTATGACATGAAAATAAAATCACTTTTATAATTAAAATGTGTATAATTTTTATAATATAAATCTTTAAATTCATTAAAATGCCATTACATGCAGCTAAGGTCTTACCTCCATTAGATGTGTCTTTAATCACTGACAGATTTTAGTGATAGTGTGAAATATCTATGATCTATGGCAACATAGGATAATATCATAAATTTTATAAATAAAAAAATGTTAGTGTGAGACCTCACAAAGGTGGGCACTATTAGTAGAATAATATGTATATTAATCTTTGAAAGAATACAAAGCAACAATTTTGACTTAGTCTTATCAAACAGTCAAGAGCCTACTTTGAAGTTACAGCATCTTTATGCTATGATAAGAGGTTCTCTCTGTCATTCTCTCTCACATATGATCTGATTGAAAACTTTTAGAGCTCTAGATGCTACTGGGTCAAGATAGTGGTACAGATGATGGAAGAAGTAAGCTTAGAGGTGATGGTGTGGTCGTTATGCTTTGCAGACATTTAGGGAACTCAAGCATGTAAAATTTTCCAGAGGCTACTACTGAAAAATATTGGAAACAATCTTTCCACTCCCCTAAAAGTGATGTAATATGATCTATTTCTCTGAGGAACTAAATTTAAAGAGGAGTAATTAGATTACTATAGAAGAATAAATTATTCTCACTAAATATTTAGTCTTCATTGTCCCACTTCATTGACTTGCTTTGGCCAATAAAACGTGGATGAAATAACAATGTACCAGTTTTGAGCCTAGAAGCATTACGTGCTTCTGCTTGTCCTTTGGGAGAGTCTAATCTCTGCCATGAGAGGAACATGCCTCAGGTAGCTGCTGCCCCTCCTACCTGGGCCTCTTATGAGCTAAAGAACAGTCCTAAACCTATTTCGCAAGCTGGAGTCAAGCCTACTAACCTGAAACCTTTAGAAGAGCTGTTCAGCTGAGCCCAATCTAGAGAAACTCAACTGTAGTCAACCCTGCTGACTTGTGAGCATGAAAATAATAGGAAGCACGCTACTGAGGACCACTGAGATTTGGGATAATTAATGTAGCAGTATTTTGAAAATAGCTGACTAATACAGTTACTTAGGTAGAATAATATGCAGAGCCAAGTTTACAACATTTGTAGTAGATTTTACTATATACAAGGACAAAAACCAGGTGTCTGCTGGCTGGAACCTGGTAATAAAATAAATGGGAATTAGGAATGTGGATTTGGGGACCAGATCAAGCCGAGTGCCTACTGTGTTTCTGCCAGCTTTGTTAACTGTAACTCTGGGCAACTTACTTATTTTCTCTGAACCTGAATTTTCTCATTCATACAATAAGAATAAAATAAGATAATGCATATAGTAGAGTACTTCAAAAAGTTCATGGAAAGATTTGTATGATTTTGTAATCCTATTTTTCCATGAACTTTTCAAAGTTCTCTGGTAAAGCAGCACATATCTGTTACACAGAAGTGAAGATGTGTGGAAGCTCTTATCACATTTATCTATTACACTGTATCCAACACATGATGAATCAGCACAGAGTTATAAAGATATTACCTTTATAATCTCAGTTAGATTATCAAATAAATCGACCCTTTCTTTCAAAGTTATTAGATCAAGCTCCATATCCCTGGTCTTCCTAAGTCTGCTGCTGTTCTGAAGACGTTTGTAAATTCCTGTAGAACATATTTTCATAGTCACTTCTGCTCTGAATTCCTGCTTTCATTGGGCTCTGAAACTCCTTCATGTTTGGTCAACCCTGACTTTCTTTCTCAGCTCTATGCCAACCCAGCCATGGAACTTATCTCCTTCTCTTTGATTTCTACAACAGAAGCACTCAAATTTCTGTGTGTAGCAGAATTCATCAAAGGTTTGGGTCAAAGAGGGTCTGTTTACCTCAAAGAAAACAGTCAATGTATAGTTAATTTATTATGCCTTCTGGCCTTCCTATTGCAAGAATTTCCCATTGACAACATGTCGCCATAGGATCCAGCCTCCTGCTGTGTTGTCCATTCCTCCCCTCTTTCCTCCCTCCGCCTCTCCTCTCTGCCTTCCCCCAATTCCTGTTACTTTCTCAAGCAAAGTAACTTAGCTATCTCTTTTTTTTGGGTGATCATAACCCAACGTGTGTGTTCATTTTCACTATTCTTTGTATCAGTAATCTTATTTATATCAAGAATTTGAAATTTGGGCTATTTACAAAAACATGAGGCCTTCAGCTTACGAAATTCTCAACTGTGGTTAGAAGAACACAAGTCTTAATGTGTATGTGTACATGTACGTGTGTTCATTCATTCACCAAATATTTACTGAACGCTTTGTGACCAGCATTCTGCCAGGCACTTGGGATATAAAAATGAAGACATCACCCTTGCCTTCTAGGTGTTTGGAAGTCTGGGCAAAAGAAGAATGCAGACGTTATACAGACAACCAAGATGTGTAATAAGTGCTGTAAAAGAGATGTGCCCGGTTGCTCAGGGTACAAAGGAGAATCTGCTCTTATTTCATTGGGAGGGTACATGGAGAAGAGATTGTAGCCAAGGAAAACTTGAGAGAAGAGACTGATGAAGTCTGAGCTGAACTTCAGGAATGACTCAAGGTTTGCCAGGTGGCTGAGTGCAAGGCAGAGGAATGAGAGCCTGTCATGCCCAGCACATTTTGGCAGGAGTGAACCATGAGGCTGAGAAGGTAGGGTGGGCTATCCACTAGAGTCTTGATTTGGCACTATGTTTAGATTTTAGCCTGCATGAACAGCTATCAAAGGATTTTAAGGGAAGTAGGAGGGTGACCTGATGAGATTTGTGCTTTCGAAAAGGAACTTTGAAGGTAACATGAGGGCGTGACCACATGCACTCAGAGATCTCCCATTTCTCTGCAGGCTGTGTAATCCGTGATGCTATTCCCAGCCTGTCTGAGAAATTGTCAAACTCCACTTCATACCAAGGAGCATCCATAGATTAAACTTTTTTTTTTAACAATCTTTGAAAGTTGAGAGACTACTGGCAGAGTGATACTTAACCTATCNTTTTTTTTTTAACAATCTTTGAAAGTTGAGAGACTACTGGCAGAGTGATACTTAACCTATCCACAACAGAGAGGGACTCTTTCTAGTGCTTATCCCTTGGACTTTGGTATAAGCAGAAGTGATTTCAACACTTTCTTTAGGAGCCTCTTGTGAAATTGACTTCCTTTCTTGAACATTCCCAACCCTGCTTTGACACCTTCATTTCCTGCAAAGTGCTACTCGTATACACATTTGGAATAATTGCTGTCACTGTCATCTTTAATTCACTTCTCCTTGCACTGCTTTCTGGAGGCTGTAGGTGCAACTGTGCTATTAGAAGCAATATTCACATTTCTTTCATAAGGCTGCAGCACTTTGCGTGAAGGTACCAGCTCTGGATCTAGTCCTCTAGGGGGGCAGGGAGGAAGTGGAGTTCAATACACTGGTGCCATTCAGTGCATGTTAAATAACATAAAGCATCATGAAAGGAGGGCTTAAATCCTGAAAGGAGACATTGTGAACTAAGCT
>NW_007727703.1:274235-274753 GCF_000696425.1 Galeopterus variegatus | reverse complement strand
CCTGTACAATGTACTTTTTCATTTAACAAGGTGGCTGAAGTGCAGTTTTAAATATTTTTTTTAAATATTAACAAAAACCCAGGGATATAAGCTTAGGAAAAGGTGAAGAGAGGTAAACATAATTTTGTTTCAATTGCCTGCCATAGACTTCTAGAACCCTGTATGCAGAAGGGGGCTTATGTGGTAAAATTTGCGTTGGGCATCTGTAGGCTTGTGTGCAAAAAAGCATTACAGTTCCTGAGAGTTGCACTCAGAGGCCATTAGATGGGAGCTTTGTTACCTCAGGAAATACCACTTATTGTACTGTAAATTTGCTTAATGTGACCAGTCTGCTCACAAGGCAATGGAAATTCCCATTCAGAGAAATTGTTTCAGACCATGCTATAATTGATGGGACACCTGCCTTCAGTGGGACTCTTTCTGGGTAACTTCTGGAAGTTCATAGGTTTTTAAGCAAGAAGGTAAATCTGGTGTTCCAGAATCTGGGAATTAGATGTGGAAATGCTTAATTTAGGTCA
>NW_007727703.1:268224-272322 GCF_000696425.1 Galeopterus variegatus | reverse complement strand
CTCTTACTGAGTTGACTTACTTATACATGGGTGATTATCCTACATTATGAATTAATATCTCTAAGTCTCCAAATCATTGTAACAACCAGACTGTGCTGTGGGTACATTTCCCATTGTCTCTTGAAATACACTCCAATGAGGACATTATTTTTTTTCTACCACTCGACCAAAGAGTTCTTATCAAGTTCACCGAGACTTCCACATTGCTAATTCAATGGCCATTGCTAAGTCCTCATCTTAGTCACACTGCAACACTCATAACTTAAAACACTTTGTGTCTGGTTTATTGATCTCTCTTAGTTCTCTTCCTATTCCACCAGCTATTTCTGCTTTAGCCCTTTCTGCCTCCTTCTAATTTCCACAATCTCTATGAAGGAGTCAGAGCTTGGAGCTGTTCTCTTTTCTACATTGGCTATTGCTATGGAGTGAATTGTGTCTCCCCCAAACTCATGTTTAAGCCCTGCCCCCCAAATGTGATGGTATTTGGAAGTATAGCCTTTGGGAGGTAATTGGGTTTAGATGAGATTATGAGGATGAAGCCCCATGGTGGAATTAGTGCCCTTATAAGAAGAGAGAGACCAGAGCTTTATCTTTCTCCACCGTGTGAGGACACAGGGAGAAGGTGGCAATCTGCAAATGAAGAAGAGAGCCCTCACTGAGTAACTGAATTAGCAAGCACTTGATCTTGAACTTCCCAGCCTGAACTGTGAGAAAATAAATTTCTGTTCTTAAGCCATCAGTCTATGGTATTTTGCAATGACAGCACAAGCTGACTAATACAGCTCTCTAAGAGATCTCATGTAGTCCATAGCTTTAAGTAANGAGACAATATTTCTCATTGTCTTTCTAGTAGACACACATATCAGCCACAATTTTTCCGTATATCTCAATGAGCAAGTGCATGAGGAGGCACTTTTTCCACCTCACTGATGATTTTTGCAGTAACTGAACTTTGTAAGAATATAAAAAAATCTTTCATGAGTCAATCTCCAAGTGCCCTTGAAAATAATTAGCTTTTCTGTCACTTCCTTTCATCTCCTATCAGGGAAGTACTTGCAACCAGGCCTTCTATGAACATGACTAAATCACATCATAGAATCATTGAGAATGTCTTAAATGTTAAAACAACCACCAGCATCCCTGTAGCCCTGACACAGGTGCCAGCTTCTTACCTGGGGTCATCCATCAGTCCTGCTAATAGAACCAGTCCAGCAGCCTCTCCTTATAAAGAAATGTGAAGTTTAGTCCTTATTTTATTCCATTTAATTAAAGAATAGCTGAAAACCCTGTCTTGCATTTTCAACACATGGTTCCAATTAGTGCCACAGAGCAGGACCCTGACTTTGATAAAAGCATTGACATGTACCTTTGGTGCCTGTACAATGTACTTTTTCATTTAACAAGGTGGCTGAAGTGCAGTTTTAAATATTTTTTTNCAGCACAAGCTGACTAATACAGCTCTCTAAGAGATCTCATGTAGTCCATAGCTTTAAGTAACTTTATCCACTGAAAAAATGCCAACTGCCTCCCGGCCGTCTCTCCTTGAATGTCCAGTAGACGTGTTAAATCTAACACTAAAAACTTCTCCTCAAACATACCTCTTCACCAGCCTTTCTTGTTTCATAAATGGCAACTCCATTTGACCAGTTACCCAGGCCAAAACTTTTGGGGTCATCTTTAATTCATCTATTTCTCTCACAACCTACATCCAAGCTGCAAACAAAATACACCCAGAATCAAATTCCTTTTCTTTTTTTTTCCCAGAGCTAGAACAAGTTGTCATCTATTTCCCCCAAGCTATTGCAGTAGCCTCCTAACTAGTCTTCCTGCAACTTTTCACATAGTAGCCAGTAACCATTTTAAAATGTCAAATTCATGGTCTTTCTCTGCTATAAATTCTCCCATGCCTTCCCTGCACACTCATGTAAAAGACAAGATCTTTACCATGGCTTACAAGGCTCGGGAAATGATCTGCCCCAACTCCATCTCTCTGACTTCATTTTCTACCCATCCCTCTTCTGCCCTCTTTCTCCTCCAACCACACTCAGGTCACTGCCATGCCTTGAACAAACCAAGCTTCTCCTGCTTTTTTGCACATGCTGTTCTTCCTGGCTGGAATTTTCTCCCTCTTAGATAACCATAGTTCCTTCCTTACTTTTTTCGCAACCCTCAGTGTCGCGCCGGCGCCCGTACCAGACCGGGACCGGCAACGGGATCGCAACCCTCGGTGTTGCGCCCGCACCTCGCTCAGCCAGTGAGCGGGAACCGGTCTGTATGTGGGATCCGAACCCTCGGTGGGAGCGCCGCTGCGCTTCCCAAGTGGTGCACTGCTACCGGGCCGGCCTCTGACTTCATTTTCTACCCATCCCTCTTCTGCCCTCTTTCTCCTCCAACCACACTCAAGTCACTGCCATGCCTTGAACAAACCAAGCTTCTCCTGCTTTTTTGCACATGCTGTTCTTCCTGGCTGGAATTTTCTTCCTCTTAGACAACCATAGTTCCTTCCTTGCTTTTATCATATTCCTGCTCAAATTTCATGTGATCAGGGAGGCCTTCTCTGACCATCATATGTAAAAAAAAAAAAAAAAAAAAGCTCCCTCCTTCACCTACCATGATTATTTCCCTTGCCCTCATGAGTTATCTGTCTACACCGCTTATCAGAATCTGGCGTTGTATAGAGTGTGTTCATTTGTTTTTCCTTACAACCTCATTGCCTAGAGCAGTGCTGGGTACATAGTAGATACTCAATAGATATTTTTTGAGTTAGTGACTTAAATCTCTATCACAATAACTACAGGAATAATAATGCGTAGAAAGATTTGTTGATTGGGCTCACTAAAACTTCAGTAGAAAAAATCCTTTACTAAATCTAACTTGAGAGGTTGGTCTAAAGTACAAGATCAGACTCTCTTAGCACTGACAGTGTTCAGGCTTTACATTTCTGTGTGCAAATCATATGTCCAAGTCCCATCAATGTAAAGCTAAAAGTAAAATTATATTAACTTTAAATATCTAAAATAAAGACCTGAGCCTTCACCCTACCCTATGTGGCTGCTGGGTTCTTTTCTCTACAGATCTATCCTGGTCACTGTTTACCATGTCAGCCAGTGGTCTGGACTGACCTCAGGTTTCTGCTCATTCCTCGGGCCATTGTTCACTTCTTGATCTCCCTGGAATGGGTTTCCTTATGCTGCTGCTGCCCCCACCGTACTGCTTTCTCCCAAAAGTGGACATCAAGCTTTCTTTTGAAGCTTTACACACACACAGAACAGTGGAGATCAGTCTGTCGTGTAAATAAGTTCTTACCAAGCTTTCTAATAATCTCCATGTTACTGAGTCTGGTGGTCGTTCCATAGT
Organism: Galeopterus variegatus; assembly: GCF_000696425.1. Classification (NCBI taxonomy): domain Eukaryota; kingdom Metazoa; phylum Chordata; class Mammalia; order Dermoptera; family Cynocephalidae; genus Galeopterus; species Galeopterus variegatus. Next base: position 268,965 of record NW_007727703.1, on the reverse strand, counting down.
CTTCCTCTTATTCACAGTGCAACAGTGATTACTTGAAAATCTGGAAAGTTAGGAATCATGCAAGGAACATGCACCGCACTGACTAATTTACAGTAGCCAGACTTATAAGGAGTCACCGGTAATAAGTGGTGTGTTGCAAGAACCAGCTCAACAACACATATCCCCCAGCACACATACACACATACCCCTCACTGGAGTCTCCTCTAACATGTCTCCCTTCCCAGCCCAGTCATCATGAGAGTCCAAGGGAAAGAGCAATCCCTCCTCTCTCAGCCTAAAGCCTGTTTCTGTGACTTCATTGCATATGCCTCTTTAGCCAGGATGCTTGTGTTAATTCTCTAAGGGAAGCTCCACACTCTGCCTCACGATTGGCCCTAAACTATATACTTCAGCAGCCAAATGGTTCAATATTGGTATTTGTTCTCAAACTGGGGCTATTCAGTCAATTATTACACCATGTAGGGGACATCTACAATCCAATCTAGGCTGCACCAAGAACCTGTCCGGAACCTTATATAAAATGTCAAGTTCAGATCTGTCAAGATCGTGACATATAATATATGAACTAACAATAACACATGCATGTGTACATTTATGTACACACACATGCACACGCACACACGCACACTCTGAGAGGGTTTCCCCAAGAATAAACAATAATATGCTATTATAAAGCAGCATAAATCCATATTTAAAAAGAGAAGCATTTTCTGCCCTGGATTCTTCCCTCCTCTACCCCAA
>NW_007727703.1:267120-268025 GCF_000696425.1 Galeopterus variegatus | reverse complement strand
TATAATATATGAACTAACAATAACACATGCATGTGTACATTTATGTACACACACATGCACACGCACACACGCACACTCTGAGAGGGTTTCCCCAAGAATAAACAATAATATGCTATTATAAAGCAGCATAAATCCATATTTAAAAAGAGAAGCATTTTCTGCCCTGGATTCTTCCCTCCTCTACCCCAAAAATGTCTGCAGAGAAACAGGACTGTTATAGATTATATCCAACTTATGTGACTAAATAGTAGACCCATTCTCTAGGTTGAAAACATGGCCAGGTTGTTATTTCTTCCTCAAGGACAGAAAGTATTTACTTTCTTTATTTTTTGGAATTCAAATGCACATTGGGCTGGTTTTCCCAGAATAAAAAGCTATCTCCACTAGGTCCCCACTTCTTAAGATACAAAAAACTACTTTCAGTATCAGAATGGAAGATTCACTGGCTTCTGTCTTTTGGTGCCCAAAGACTTTGAAGTACAGTCCCATGCAGAAAATCCCTTTGCATATGATTTGCCAAGTTTTTTTTAGTTTATTCATGTTACTTCTCCATAATCTGGGCTTCTTTCACACATTAGATAACAGTAATGCTTTGAAATCAATAGGTGTTCATACTGTGCAATAAGTTCTCACAGCATCTTTTCTGAATTGTGAAATCATAGCTGCTTCTAGAATGAAGATGGTAATAGTTTTATAACTGTAGAACTGTGACTCGGAAAAAATCATAAAGAACTCATCATGTGGTTTCTTAGAGTGGCCTATAAGAAATTAAATCTGATTACTTGCCCTTTAGACTCTTAAGTGAATTGGAGCCATCTCTTTTGTTTTTGGGGGTTTTAAAAAATTTTTTCTGCTGCAGGAAACTAACCTAACCCATTATGGGAAAAAAATTATCTTTTCTCTAT
>NW_007727703.1:264656-266786 GCF_000696425.1 Galeopterus variegatus | reverse complement strand
TGTGGTTTCTTAGAGTGGCCTATAAGAAATTAAATCTGATTACTTGCCCTTTAGACTCTTACGTGAATCGGAGCCATCTCTTTTGTTTTGGGGGGTTTTAAAAATTTTTTTCTGCTGCAGGAAACTAACCTAACCCATTATGGGAAAAAAATTATCTTTTCTCTATCTGCCCTGTTCTATCTCTTGTGGCCTCTTGAATGGGTCTCCACCTATTCCTAGCACTCCCATTAACAAATTATACTTGTCCCTGTCTCTTATCCTGGGACATTCCTGAATGACAAGATAGCTCATGAACTGACAACAAAGATACATGAAAGTTCACATTTACTGGGCTGCTCTTTGATTTGTCCTGTAAACGGTTTAACAGACCTTCATTGATATAATGCAAAGTTTCTGACATAAGATTTTAGAATTTGTATAAAAACAGTGAGATTATTCTTTTATTGAGTCTTTTAGTGGCCCTAAAATGCACAACACAGGCAGTTCTGTATTCAACATGCAGATGTAGAACGGGTTCAGATGCTGGATGGACACAACATAGCCAATGCAGGTGCTTCAAACTGGACCCTTGTTTCAATGAGCTCCACACTGAACCTCCACACATAAAGCAACAAAGGAGGAGGTGCTGCAGTTGGGGTAGGATCCAGCAACTCTGATTAAGAGAGCACACTTGAGAGTCCAGCAGTTGAGTTCAAACCCCAGTTGTGGGTGACCCTCCTTTCTCTTTCTGATGAAATGTCTTTCTCTCCCAGAACTTCAGTTCTGTCACCTCTAAAATGCAGCTAATAATCCCAGGTGGTTCTGAGAATTAATGAGATAATGTAAAACTTGTGTCTAACACACGGGAATAGCTGTGTGAAGTGTGAGGAATGTTTTGCATTAATTTGCTACCATTTCCATTTTAGTCAAAAATCATTACAGAGGAAGGATGGGTGCAATATGACACCCGAGGCAACAAACCTGGTGCTGGTGATTAACTGACCACTACCCTGAGGTAGTAGAACAATCATTTTTTTTGTCAAATCACTCCATGGTGGGGCTAACAATGACTAATACAGCCGAAGGGAGTTGGCCACCCTTGTGCAAGGCACTTTTGGAAAATTTACTGTGCTGCTTACAGAAATTCTGGTCATTGATGAGCCCTAACACTGTAGTTCCTGTAATAGTTCATAACAGAAAAAATGTGTGCATTTGCAGAAAGAATTTCAACCCTTAAAATACACTAAATACAATTTTCTGGGAATTTCTTACAGACTTTCTAAGGTGAAATACACTCCACTAATTGTGTTAATAGCCTTTTGATGAGGCAGATTGGGTTAGTGTATAAGGTATCAGTTTGGAGAGAGATATAGCACTTGGTAGATGATAGGTAATGGGGAATATGAACTGGAAAGCTCATGTTGAAAACAGAAAAATGGTCCCCCTTGACCACAATATTGGAATTCTTTGATTTCTGTCCCTCTAACAGTACAGCAAGGCATAATATTTCAACTAGGGGTGTTAGAAAAGTTATTGACATTTGGAGGCATTATACTACCTGACTTCAAACTATACTTAAAACCATAATAACCAAAACAGCATGGTACTGGCATAAAAATAGACACATAGCCAAAGGAACAGAATAGAGAACACAGAAATCAGCCCACACACTTACAGCCAACTGACCTTCAGCAAAGGCACCAAGAACATACATTGGGGAAAGGACACCCTCTTCAGCAAATGGTGCTGGGAAAACTGGATATCGATGTGTAGAAGAATGAAACTAGACCCATACATCTTGCCATATGCTAAAATCAACTCAAAATGGATTCAAGACTTAAATATAAGACCCAAAACTATAAAACTCCTTGAAGAAAACATAGGGGAAACACTCCAGGATGTAGGACTAGGCAAAGACATTACGAATAAGACCCCAAAAGCAAAACCCCAACAAAAGAAAAAATAAACAAATGGGATTATATCAATCAAACTAAAAAGCTTCTGCACAGCAGAGGAAACAATCAACAGAGTGAAAAGATGACCTACAGAAATATGGGAGAAAATATTTGCAAACTATACATCCAAAAAGAATATACGAGGAACTCAAACAACTTAATAGTAAAAAAAAAAAAAAAAAAAAAAAAAAACCAA
>NW_007727703.1:263546-264292 GCF_000696425.1 Galeopterus variegatus | reverse complement strand
ACGAGGAACTCAAACAACTTAATAGTAAAAAAAAAAAAAAAAAATCCAATTAAAAAATGGGCAAAGGAGTTGAATAGACATTTCCCAAAGGAAGACATACAAATGTCCAACTAATATATGAAAAAATGCTCAACATCACAAAACATCAGGGAAGTGCAAATCAAAACCACACTGAGATATAATTTCACCCCAGTTAAACTATTATCAAAAAGACAGAATAACAAATGCTGGCAAGGATGCAGAGAAAGGGGAACACTTCTACATTGTTGGTGGGACTGTAANACAAATGCTGGCAAGGATGCAGAGAAAGGGGAACACTTCTACATTGTTGGTGGGACTGTAAGTTAGTACAGCCATTATAGAAAATAGTATAGAGGTTTCTCAGACAACTACAGATAGAACTACCATACGATCCAACAGTCTCACTACTGGGAATATACCTAAAGGAATGGAAATCATCACGCCCTCCCATATTTATCACAACTCTGTTTACAACAGCCAAGATATGGAACCAACTTAAATGTCCATTGATGGACTACTGCATAAGGAAAATGTGGTAGGTATACACAATGGAATACTACTAAGTCATAAAAAAGAATGAGATTCTGCCATTCTCAGCAACATGAAGGAGCTTGGAGGAAATTATGTTAAGTGAAATAAACCAGACACAGAAAAAGAAATACCACATGTCCTCACTCATAAGTGGGAGCAAAAGAAAGAAAGAGAGAAAGAGAAAAAGAGAGAGA
>NW_007727703.1:261136-262379 GCF_000696425.1 Galeopterus variegatus | reverse complement strand
AGAGAGAGAAAGAAGGAAAGAAAGAATCACAATGGGTTGAACTTTCAGAAGGAAAGCACAGAATTTTAGTTAGTAAAGGTGGAAAAGGGGGAAAGAGGAGGAGGTTTGCAAGAAATTGTTTAATAGACACAGGAATGATTATGTTTTGTAGTGATTAATATACTAATTATCCTGATTTGATCATCACACATTATGCACAGGTATTGATATTCAACTCTGTACCCCACAAAAATGTTTAATCAATTATTTTTCAATTAAAAAAAGAAAAAATGTTACTGGCCTTAAACAAATATGTAGCAACTTTTATGACTTCTTAGAAGTGACTAAAATATAGTTCCTCATTTTCTTATGTTCCTTTTTAGATATTGCGCTAGATAAGATTGCAAAAACAATGATCTTGCAAGAAATGAGACCTCTAATGGACTGCACCATTAAAATACAGAAGAGAATGTACAAGCCCACAAAGCTAAGATGGAAAAGCTAGTACTTTTCTTCACTTATATTTCATCTGTCTGTACTCATTTCAATTTTGGCTCATTTGCTGACCCCAAAACTGGAATATATTGCCAAGCCCCTGTTAGGATCCTGAGAAAGGACAAGAGCCCCCAACTCAGGTAGCAGCTATTCCAGGGCTACTCTTCCTTAAACTTTCCTCGACCTTTCTATTGACTGAAGCCCCTTAATGCATATTGCTGAGAACTTGACAATGAGGTCATTTGACCTCTGGCACTAAGTGTCTGATACTTGTTGCAGACTTCCTGATACCCCAATTCTTAGAGTCATGGATCTTGAGATGTGACTTCTGTCTATCTGTCACGGGAAGTGTCCTCCTGACTGGAAGAAAGGTAGATTTTCCCAAAAACCATGTCACTCCCTCTCCCCACATCTTGTGTTCTGGGTCACTCAGACATGCTTCCTGATAACGTTCCCAGGAGCAGAGAAATTATTATTTCCTCATTTCTTTACATAGCTCTCGGGCACAGAAGAGAGCCAGTACCTCCCCAGGTCCCCGCTGCCTGTTCAAGTGTGCCTCTGCTGTTGAAAAGTGTCAGCAACCTGCAGCTGAACTCATCATCTCCCTTCTGCTGTTAGCCACATCTTGTCCCTACTTGGGTGCTGTCCACATTAGTGAGTGGCACCACCATATACCTGGTTGCCCAAGTTGGAAACCTCATTGTGGTTGTTATCATGACTCTTCCGTCTCTGTGACCAGGCATTGTCCCCAATTCCATCCCCAAACCAA
>NW_007727703.1:255339-260374 GCF_000696425.1 Galeopterus variegatus | reverse complement strand
CAACCTCCAAACTCTGTTGTTTCTTCCTCTGTAATAGCTAATTCTCTCTATCCTCACTAACTAGTATGACCTGGACCATGTCACAGCCTCCTAATGAGTCTTCCTTTTTCTAACTTTGCCCCATTCCAACCATTTCTCCCACTTCAGTCATTTCCCGTTTCAATATTCCTCAATGGCTCTCCACTGCCTTCAGTGAAAAAACAAAAAAAAATCTCATCTTCTTAAATTATCTTACATGGCCTGTCATATGATGTGTCCTCACTCCAGTGACATTTTGACCATTCTGTCCTTTGACACCCTCCCCCCGAAAGAAAAGAAAAGCCCCTACATGTGCTTGGCACTAAACTTCTCCAGTTCTCCACACTGTCTTCACCTCCAAGTCCCTGCATCTGCTCTGCTTTGTCTCGAGGACCTTCTCACCACACTTCCTCTACTCTCTGGCTAACTCCTATTCATCTTTCAAGTTGTTTTCCCCAGGAAGCTTTCCCTGACCTTCCAAATCCTGATTAGGCAGCCCTTGTAGGTCCTCTCTTAACACCACATTTTCACCACCATAATGCTAAGCACGTTCTATTCTATCTGCATGTTTATTTTTCTGATTATCTCAGATTGTCAGTTCATAAAGACAAGAACCCAGTCATTCTTTTTCACTGTTCTATACATTGTACCCAGAACAAGGATTCTTGAGTATATACATAAATAAATGAATAAATGGAATGGAAACAAACTTAAGAAAGCATTTAAAGAAGGAGTGATCAACATGTCAGATGCATCTGAAAGAGTGTGTGAGCTTCAGACCTAGCTATAAGTGCTTTGTGACCATTGCAAGAGAACTCTCAGTGGAGTAATGGTGGCAGTAGCCGGAGTGGAATGGATTGAAACTGCCTGGGACATGCGTACATGCAGACGCAGATGTAGATAAGTTAATAGAAAAGTAGAAGTTCACAAGCACATATTGAATCCCAAGTTCTGACAAAATGTCCTAGGACAAATGAGAAAATTCCAGAAAGCACCCAGAAAGTAAGTTTACAATGTGACCTGTGCTTTGTGCAGTAAGTAATAACTTTATTGGTAGGTTTTGTTGGCTTGTTGTGATAACACTGTAAAGAAAAACAGCTGGAACTGAGATGCAGAAAATCCTTTGACTTTAATTTATTATTAAATATTTATATCACAAAAGTATGAAAGTCATGCAGCCAACAACTGTACATTCAGCTCACACTTAAGAAATAAAGTATCATGAAATACAGTTGAAGACCTGATGAATCTTGATTTATAATGACTTTTCTACCAGATGTATAAATCTCAATTCAAAGTGCAATTCAGTTTTTAGCATGAAAAGTGTTTCCACTGTGGAAAATCATAACCAACTTGTTGAAGTTTATACAGAAAACATTTTCAGTAAACAAAAGGAGTGCAGAGTTTCAGAAAGACAGCGTAAGGGCCATGACGATAAAAGCAACAAGAGACTAGCAGCTGGGCCCCAGCTCCTCCTCACTGTCATCAATCATAAGCCTGTCCTACTCTGTGGTTCCCAGCCAGGAGGTCGTGGACCCCTGGGGGTAGCAGAATGTGTGATGAAGGCTCTGTACATCCATATGCACATCCAATATGGGGAGACTAAATAAATAATATGTCGTACACGCACCCAGGCACACACACACTACTATTTTTTACATGTCTACATATGGGGTGATGAATCAAAAGCAAATTCACTTACTTGCTTCCCTGAATTCATAACAGCCTTTGATCACTAGATATTTTCTCAATCTATAGACATTGAAAGTATAATTTCCAGCATGACGCAGTCTTCATACTCAAAAAAGTTTGGGCTATTGCTATTGTTTGCTAGAAAAACGTGTAGAAAGCCATTGGATGATAATTTAAATGTGAAGCAAAACATCTTATTTAATAATTTAATAATTATTTGCATTATAAAAAAATCTGTCCTTTAAAACACTTGCAATATGTTTCAAGGCGCAAACTTGATTTATTCACTCTTTGTTTCTGCAGAATGCTTTTGTCCTAAAGCCCTTCTTAGNGGGCTATTGCTATTGTTTGCTAGAAAAACGTGTAGAAAGCCATTGGATGATAATTTAAATGGGAAGCAAAACATCTTATTTAATAATTTAATAATTATTTGCATTATAAAAAAATCTGTCCTTTAAAACACTTGCAATATGTTTCAAGGCACAAACTTGATTTATTCACTCTTTGTTTCTGCAGAATGCTTTTGTCCTAAAGCCCTTCTTAGCCCACGCTCAATACAGCAACACAGTCAGAACTTGGAAAATGAAATCCAGTTCTTTAGGAGTCTGAGTGGGGTTCCTCCTCTTGTGAACACTGCTAGTACTTTTCAGGACTGACAAAATGCAGGAGGAAATCCCACCTTCCCCTGTTCGCCATGCCTGAGCCCCACTGAGCCACTTCCATCCAGGGGAGACTCCTGCTTCTCATTTATCTGATTACAGGCTGTCTTTTTGTGTCTTATTTATGCAGAGGAACCCAAGGCTCCTCGTGTGCTCTCTCTCCCAGCTACTTAGCATGCACCGTTACTTGAGCGTTGACTTGTTTTGTAGTTATCTGTGTCAAAGGCATTTGTCTTTCCTCGCCAATAAGAGAATAAACTACTTGAAATATTTGAGCACATAATTCATAATGTTTGTTAAATGGAATTGATGTGGAGGAAAAAGCAACACCCCATCCTAGTCTCAAGTTCTCTTTCTCATTTTTGTCTAACTGATCAACAGAAATGCTCTTTCAAATTTAAGCATATTTTACAGAAAACTCTTCACTGAAATATTTCCAAAAGTGAGACAGCGCATAAATGACATACTGACCAAGATCATTATTTGAGTCCCATAATGAGATGTTCATTTATTTATCAATTTTATTTCAATCCTCTAATCACACACAAAGGAGGAAATCTTAATTTAGTGTTGGTGTATATTTAACACTTTTCACAGTGTCCCCTGCCCTTTTTTCATTGTTTTTAAACAGAGAAGGTGTCTAGCCATCACATTCGAAGCCTTTAGCACAAGATAACAATATTTACCTAAATAACTTTAAAGCATTGTTTTGTATTTATTGTGTGTGTACACACACATACACATACACACACACATGGGGACTTCAAAAAGTTAATGGAAAAATGGGATTGAAAGATACAAATAAAAAATATCAACTTTATTTCTCAACATAAGCTCCATCAAGTTGAAGACACTTTTGTAAGTGATGATACCAGTCATTTAGTGCATCACTAAAGAACTGAGGGTCCTGGAAATCCAACCATGTCAATGCAGTCATTTTTACATCATTAACTGAAAAAAACATGGGTGCCCTTTAAAGAATTTCTAAGATTACAGAATAAAAAGAAGTCAGAAGGAGCCAAGTCAGGACTGTAAAGTGGAAGCCTAGTGATTTCCCATAGAAACTGTCACAAAATTGCCCTTGTTTGATGAGAGAAATGAGCAGGAGAATTGTTGTGGTGGAGAAGGATGTTCTGGTGAAGATTTCCTTTTCTTTTTCTGCTAAAGCATTGGCTAACTTTCTCAAAGCACTCTCATAATAAGCAGATATCATCATTTTTGGCCCTTCAGAAAGTCAAGAATCAAAATGCCTTGAGCATCCCCCCAAATTGTTGCCATGACTTTTTCTCTGAACAGGTGTGCTTTTGCTTTGACTGGACAATTTCCACCTCTTGGTAGCCCTGGTTTTGATTGTGCTTTGTCTTCAGGATCAAAGCCATGCGTTATAATTCTAGAATGCTTCAGGGTCTTGATCCCACTTGTTTAAAAATTTCCATTGAAAGCTCTGCTCTTGTCTGCAGCTGATGTGGGGACAACAGTTTTGGCACCATTGAGTGGAAAGTTTTCTCAACTGTAATTTTTCAGTCAGAATTGTGTAAGCTGAACCAGTTGAGATATCCACGGTACTGGATATTGTTTCTGCTGTTAATTGTTGTTCCTTTTCAATTCGGGCACAAACAAGATTAATTTTTCCTCACAACTTGATGTGGATGGTCTGCCACTGTGGGCTTCACCATCAACATCGTATGGTCCCTTCTTAAAACGAGACATACATTTGTAAACTTGTGATTTCTTTGGGGCTTTGTCCCCATGAACTTTTTACAAAGCATCAGTGATTTCACTCTTCTTCCACCCAAACTTCACCATCAGTATGATATTTGTTCTTGCTCCAATTTTAGCAGAATTCATGTTTCTCTGATAGAGGCTTGTTTTAAACTGATGTCTTATCCCTCTTAGTGCCTCAAACTAGATCGTATTCAGACATGTTATAACAAGTTAGTACAAGTTTATTCTGGTGCAAAAAATTCTGTTAGTACAAGTTTATTCTGGTGAAATCCATGCATAGTTTTTTTCATAACATGCATTTTTCCATGAACTATTTGAAGACCCCTTGTCTGTGTGTGTGTGTGTATGTATTATAGCTACCTTCTATTTAAGGCAAATACTATACTTTTTATCTGTTTAGAGTAGTGATATATTCTTTTAGAATAATAGAAAAAGTGACTCAGTTTAAAGGCAAATGTTATATATATAATTGATGGTTTCATGGTACAGCAAAAAACATGTAAGTTGTTCAAAAATGAAGTTTATGAAGACCTGCCCAATCACAAAGCGTCTACATTTGCAAGAGACTGAGAATGTCTCTGTGACCATGAAGTTGTTTATCGAGGTGGAAAAGTCATACATCACCCAGCATCCTGAATAAGAGGACTCAAAATACATTAATTTTCTGGCCATTGGGGGTGAGTAGGTATGTGTGAGTCACCAGAATTCTGATTTGACCCTTTCTGCTATACGTGTATATGTTGTTACCATTGGCACTGGCCCCGGCATCTTTGAATGGGTAGATGAATAAGAAAAGAAGTTTTAAACTTCATGATGTTTTTTATTTGGCAGGGTATCATTTTCTCCATGCCACAGTGTCACAGGATCCATTTATATAAGGGGTTAAAGATTGCATTTTGAGATGCTGGCAAAACAGTTCTCGAGTGCGTTACTCAACTCAG
>NW_007727703.1:239164-254909 GCF_000696425.1 Galeopterus variegatus | reverse complement strand
GGTTAAAGATTGCATTTTGAGATGCTGGCAAAACAGTTCTCGAGTGCGTTACTCAACTCAGTTCAGACGTCATTGGCTATCATTTTAAAGCCAGTGGGTGTAAAACTTGCTGTTCCTTTCTGGGTTAAAGATTGCATTTTGAGATGCTGGCAAAACAGTTCTCGAGTGCGTTACTCAACTCAGCTCAGACGTCATTGGCTATCATTTTAAAGCCAGTGGGTGTAAAACTTGCTGTTCCTTTCCGTTTGTCTATGAGATAATCCTGGCTCTCCCTTTCCCTCTATGATATGGCTGCCAAGAAGGATTAATCCTGTACCTACCCCATTCATGATGACCTCTGAAACAGAAGTAAATGTTTCTTACTGCTAACTGAGAACATTTCCCCAAAAGACTGAAAATAGCACAAATGCCTACTCCAGTGATGAATAATTCCAGCAACTCTTTTTTTCCAGCAAAGTGGAGATAGCATCACAAGTGGGATGAAGTGGGCTGGAGTCACTAACTTTGATGTTCCCATCCCAGATCTGCCACTGTCTCACTCTCTGCTCTGGAGCCAGCCAGTTAGCTGCTTTTAGAAAGTCATCTTCTCCGAAAATGAAAACTGCTCACATGTACTTCTTGTCTAGGCAACAGATAAGGCAGATGCTGTACAGAGGCAGTAGCCACAGCCTAATCCAGAGTGAAAAATTTCTTGCCAGAAGCTTTCCCCCGATGAGACTTCTTAAATCACTTAACTTTGTATACGCCTACCAATGGCAAAACTACAGTCAGACAGACGACCTTCCTTCTTCTGAAGGCCAGTCCTTTGACTTATGTGGGCTTGTTTATCATGTACCTTAATTTGTTTGTAAAAATAGTGGGCGCTTTTTAAATATACCACTATTTTGGTGAATCTCATCTAAATGAGTAATTTTTCATTTTTTTGTTTTAGTTTTTTTGTTTATTTTTGCTTTGAGACTCTGCATTTCCAGATATCTGCTGAAAATTTGAAAAATACTCCTTACTTCCTGATAAATAGTTTTTATAAAATAGAGATGTCGCTTGTTACCCACCAAACATACTTTGCCTTTTGACATCTCCTGGAATATAGAGAAGATAAGCTCATGTATCTACTTGGGCTGAGACTAGACAGCAAAACTTGATCTTGGAAATACACAAAGGTGACACTGTTACCTTTTCCCTTAGCCATTGCTGAAGAACTGGATTGAGTTGAAACGGGTATTTGTTGAGCAGTAAAGAACACTGAGAGGAGAATAGACTTGATTTAAAAGTGGCAAGACAGAAGTGGTATCTCTTGTGTACAAATTGGTATGTATGCTTGAGCCAAATATTTAGCTGACAGCAAAAGGCATCCAGTTTTTCAGAACACTCCACCACACATTGTTGACTCCTGCTAGTTATTTCCAGTGGACTGAAAAAGCAAATTGACTTCCAGAAGCTAACTTCTGTTTAAATAAAAGCACAACGTACATAGGATGTTGTCATACTAAATGCTTGGGTATCCCATCTTCAATAAGAGCCTAACTAGATTAAATTTAAATTAGTCAGATATAAAGTAAAACATATAGTTAGTAAATTTTTACTTTTGTGACTATATAAAGTGATAAATGGTTTTGTGAAATAATTTATAAACCCTACCTTGATTCTGAGGGGTCAGAGGAATAGGTCATGACCAACAAAACAGATAAGAAACTGTTTATGTGGAAAATTGTGGTGAAATGAAATTTTAAAAGCCCTGGGGACATTTTTTTGTGCCTAATTTGGCCCTATCTGTTGACCAATATGTCTTTTAATTTGTCTCATTAGAAACAGTCTTCAACAAAGATATCCATTAGGCGCATTACTAATAGTGAGCTAACGTGTTTGATGAGGCTTTCCGTTTTTCTTTCTTTGAAGTTTTGAAAAGCATTTCTGGTGATTATCGCAATTGAAGGTCACTTGAGCACTGGATTTCCTTTATTTCTCTTTAACCGTGATTTTGGGCTGAGTCTCCACCAAGGGGAAGCAGCCCTGGTGCTAATCCTAACTTGGCAGAATTATTGGGTTCCTCCCCAGCAGTCACCAAAACATTTGGGTTTAGTCACAACAGCAATTCGTCACTTCATAAAACCAAATCTCTTCTCCATCCCACAATAACCTGTTCACAGACCATTGGAAGAGTGAAAAAGATGTGAACAGACTCATTGAATAGTAGAGCCAGGCCCTCTCGGATGTCAAAAGAGGTCTGAGACACTTCCATTTGTTGAGTCTCATTGAATATTAAAAAAGAAAAAGAAAGAAAGGTCAGAACAGGACAGCAAAAATTGTAGTATGCTTTAAGTACATAAATCATGCTTTAAACACATAAAAATAAAATAACCTTTTTGGAAGGCAAGATCAAATGGCAAAATTAAGGCCCTTGGTGAATATAAGGCCCTCGCTAAATGGGTCTTCTAAGGACACCTGTCTTCCAACCATCATAGCTCTTGCTCAGAGCTGGATGGAAGTTTCAAGACCATTGAGCCTTGTTTTATAGATAAGGAAACTGAGGCCAAAGAATGTAAATGATGTGCCTTAGAGTACAGCCAATTAGTTGATGAAAAAGCATATCTGGAGCATGGAAGGTATGAAGGAGGTCTTGGGTGGGTGGAATGACCACTAGCAGCTGATAAGGTGATGACTATTGAGAGAATTATTGCAGTGAAAATAAACATTGAGCCAAGGCAACATAAAATGGACTGAGTCATGGCCTGATGTGACTGATCAAGACTCCAGACTAATACTTCCACATGATTTTGGTGAGGTCTATATTATGACACTACTTTGTAAGGAGGATAAAAGACAGCATCTTTCTTTTGGCAGTTCCTTATTTCCAATACCCTCACTCTGTCTTTAGTTCTTCAGTTAGGAATCTATATAAGATCCTGGAGGGGGGGGGGCAACATTTCTGAATGAATTATTAAGCTAGAATGTAGGGATGTTAGGAGTGGATTTTGACTCAGTCTTTTGTGAGACATGCTCTTCTCTGAGTCATTCTTTAATACTTTGGATCTCAATAATTATTTTATTTCTTTGGGGAAGTTTTACTTTTCTGGAGAGCCAGAATAATTCCTTCCTTTTAGATATCAGAAGCAGACACTGGAAAAGCTGATTTTTGTGTCCTTCTCATACTGTTTGGATTCCAGGCTCCTTAGTAACTTGGCCAGCCATCTTGCATCAACGTTAGGCGAGTGCTGTTGGCTGTGTCTCCTCATAGATCATCTTCCGCTGCTAGCCGAACATGAATATGAGATCTTCTGAGCCAAGGGAACTTGAATTTTTCTATTAGATCACCATACAAAGATTGGATGCAATGATTAAAAAGAAGTATTAAACTTTGTATTGTGAAGATGTCAGAATATGGATACTGATCTTCCGCTGCTAGCCGAACATGAATATGAGATCTTCTGAGCCAAGGGAACTTGAATTTTTTTATTAGATCACCATACAAAGATTGGATGCAATGATTAAAAAGAAGTATTAAACTTTGTATTGTGAAGATGTCAGAATATGGATACTTTACACCGTTAGTGGAAAGGTACTTGATACAAATTTTCTAGTAGGCAATTTGGCAATATGTATCAAAAGCTTCTATATATATATTTCCCAGTTCAAGCTGGCAGACAGGACACGTGCATTGGCCTCTCATTTCTAAGAACCTATTGAATTAAAAGTGTAGATATGCAGAACAGAATACTCCTTTATATCTATATCTCTCAGAGTATAGTAAAGAAAATTGAGTCAAATAGTGTAATAGAGCGAATTCAATATAGGATACTATTTATGAAGGTGGGAGGAGCTGAAAAGCTAGATAAATTAGCAACATCCACTGCTACTACCAGCACTAGGTCTGGAAGGACCAAGGGAGAAGGTATTATTGCCAGAGCCTAGAATCTAAGACTGCCTGGCTGGAGCTGGAACTATAGAGTAAGGGCCTGTCTGGGGTCAGGAGTGTTGAACTGGATGAGATGAACGAAATGTGGCCACTTCTAGAGAGGCTGCCCAAGGCTGGAAGAGATGAGAGAAATATTTTGCCTTCTCCCAACTTCCCTTTCTCCAGCATCCCACTGGTGCTTCCTGATTGCTGAGCCTACATAGAAGCCAGTTGGCAAGGAAATCTCATTTGCAGGGGTCGGTTCCCTGTGACAGAGAGCAGAGAAGGGGGATGGCGAGTGATGACTAAAAGCCAAAAGGCAACTGCCTGGCACAACAGACAAGAAAGCATAGGGTGTGTGCATCTCTAACAGGCGAGGTATTTAATAAACTCCTGGAATTCAAAAAGCAGATGGGAGCCATTTGACAGAAGAAAAATGCAGAGAAACCATCAGCCCACAATAAACTCTGAAAGCTCTGTAAAAGAGAGCTGAAATGCCTAGTGGAAGGAACCCCAGAGATGCCCTGGGAGCAGAATCAGTAGACACAACAGAGACAGAGAGTGAAAGATGAAGCTAAAAACAGAGATTACTTAATGTTCTGGATATTCCAGAATTCTTCCAGTCCGTGCCCCATCTCTAATGTGTGCAACAGTGAGCAGACAGCCAACACTTTACCCCCAGGCAAAACATATGATGAATCCTTTCTAAAGAAACTGAATAAACTGGGAAAAAGCTAAAATTTCTAAATTTGTTGGTGCCTCAGAGAAAAGCCAATATCATCTGGGCAGTAGCAGGCACTCAGCCTGACAACCAACTTCTAGTCCACTGATTCTAAGTCAAAGTGCTATGGTTTGAAGTTGTCCCCCAAAGTCCATGTGTTGGAAATGTAATCCTCAATGCAACAGTGTTGGGAGGTGGGATCTAATAAGAGGTGATTAGTGTCTAATGTTGTTATTGCAGGAGTGGGTTAGTTCTCGTGGGAGTGGGCTTGCTATAAAAGCGAGTTCAGGCCCCTCTTGCCATTGTGCTCTCAAGGCGGCACTCCCGCCGAGGATTCAGATCCCATGTGGAGACCGGTTCCCGCTCACTGGCTGAGCGCAGTGCGGGCGCAACACCGAGGGTTGCGATCCCGTTGCCAGTCCCCGGTACAGGCGCAACACCGAGGGTTGCGATCCCGTTGCCAGTCCCCGGTACAGGCGCAACACCGAGGGTTGCGATCCCGTTGCCAGTCCCCGGTACAGGCGCAACACCGAGGGTTGCGATCCCGTTGCCAGTCCCCGGTACAGGCGCAACACCGAGGGTTGCGATCCCGTTGCCAGTCCCCGGTACAGGCGCAACACCGAGGGTTGCGATCCCGTTGCCAGTCCCCGGTACAGGCGCAACACCGAGGGTTGCGATCCCGTTACCGGTCAGTAAAAAAGACAAAAAGGAAAAAAAATTATTATTATTATTTTGGCAGCTGGCCTACCTGGGGATCCAAATCCTTAACCTTGGTGTTACAAGGCTGTGCGTCAACCAACTGAGCCAACCAGCCAGCCTTGAAGTGAAATTATTTTCCATCTACAATCTTCTGTAAATACAACGTCAAGGACACAAGCCCTAAGTAGATTTATCACATACGTATCATTTCTTAGGAAGCTACTTGAGTGTGCTTCAGCAGGAGGATCTGGAAATAGGATGGCTGAAACAGTAGATCCAACCCAGAAGAGGAGTAAAAGTATGTCCCGAGTTGTGGCAGGCCTAGGGAGCAACCAATCCTGAGGGGAGTAGGACAGTAAGCCCCAGAGGATAGGCTTCTGGGACAATAAGCAGCTTGTTGAGTAGCTAATATGGCTCAGAGTGTGAAAAAATTAAAGGAAGAATAACAGCAGTGGTGGGGGTTGGAAGTAATAATAACTCCAGGGGAAAAAGTTGTACTAGAAAATCTTGGTCAAAATAGGAAGCAAGCTAAATGCCATTTAAAGAATCAATGGACCTTCATGATAGGAAAAGGATAGTGTTCTTTGGATGGCCCAGATTCCTGTACAAGGGCCCACGGAGAAGGCACTGAAATCCTAGGGCATTGCTTGGCATGGCACATAACAAGGACGATTTATTTGTGGTTGCAGGAAAGAAGAGAAATATTAACTGCTGAAACTATTTAAAGGTCAAAGCAAAACTAACAGAAGATGGAACAAAAATTTTCTGAGAAGAGATGGAAGGAAAAATAGAAAACTAATTATTTCATCTTTTAAGGGGGCAAGTATCAAGAAATACTGTCAAAATTGGAGGAAAAAACCCAGGAATTTATCCATATTATCTAAGGTTACAAAAGAAACCAATATTAGAGCTAAAAGTAATAATTGACAAATATTGAGAAAAGGAGGTGGGAGGGTATAATAAAAATGAGCAAATCCCTATCTTCAACTCAGGAGGTCACTGCATATTTTCTAAAGTAGTTAAACCAGTAAATAGAAGAAGACACACACATTATCTAGCTCCTTGATACTCAAAACTGTGGTCGACAGACCAGAAGTACTGACATCACACGTTAGAAAAGCCAAATCTCAGCAAAAGTACTGAAATAAAATCTGCATTTTAACAAGATCCATGCATGTTTTATAAACACGTTAAAGTTTGAATAGCGCTCTTCCAAAATAGTGATTCTCAACCTCTATTATGCATTAGTAGAGTCACGTGGGGAGTTTAAAAACTCATTTAAAAAGAGGCAAAGCCCAGGCCCCACCTTAAGAAATATGTTTTAAATGGTCTGGAATGGAGTCCAGAAATTACTTTTTTTTTTTTTTTAACAACTTCTGAAATGGTCCTAAAGTGTAGTCATGGTTGATAATTAGTGATCTAGAATAATAGCGGTAAATGACCGACCAATAGAATAAAAACAAAAACAGTTTTGAGAATTTGTTTCTGAATCTATCTAGGCAATGCACTGAGGATGAGGAAACATGAGGAAAAATTATCGTTTTAATCATGAGACTTTCTAATGTTAACCTGTACCATGTTGCATATATTACTTTGATATATGGATCTATTTTTTATACATGTACACTTTGATTCAGCAATTATTCTTCTAGGAATTTCTTAACAAAATAACTCATCAATTATACCAATACTTGCATTCATGGAAGTTTATTATAATATTGTTTACAGTTTTAAGAATTATGAACAATATAAATATCCATCAAAAGAACAATGAGTAAAAATATACACCACCACACCATAGAACATTTAAGAAATAACAATATTTGATTAATATATTTATAAAGGTCTACACTTGTGACAGAAGCTGCTACTTGTCCCTCAAAATCCATCTTTCTCCTCTTTCCCTTCTTCTGTAGTAAGAGAGTCTTTGATTTCAGGCTGTTCACATGGCTCACAGGAGTTATTTCCCACACTTTCTTGAAGCTAACTATATCCATGTTACTAAATTCTAGCCAG
Organism: Galeopterus variegatus; assembly: GCF_000696425.1. Lineage (NCBI taxonomy): Eukaryota > Metazoa > Chordata > Mammalia > Dermoptera > Cynocephalidae > Galeopterus > Galeopterus variegatus. The sequence continues at coordinate 247,581 of NW_007727703.1, read as the reverse complement.
TGAGATGTAGGGAGAAGTTGTGCATGCAGTTTTCAGAAAGTGTTCTTTATGGAAGGGGAAAGCCCTTCTTTTTCCTTTTCCTTCTTCTTGATGGCTGAAATATGTCATGGAAGCTGGAGAAGTCATTCTGGACAATGAGGTAGTCCAGAAAAGGGAGGCCATGCTTGTCAGAGCAATAGCATAGAAAAGACTGGGCCCCTGATACCACGGAGCACCATGGCAGCCCTTTTCAGCCATCCACCAGTCTTCTACATGAAAGAGAAATCAAGTTCCAGATTGTTTAATCCACTGCTAGCTTTGTTGTTCTGCTACTTGTAGGACCCTTATTCTGAGTACAATTTTTTAAAGTTCAAAATAAATTTGGAAAAAAATAGGTCGCAAAAGATAATTTGCTTTAAGAACAACTAGACATAAGATAAATATTCTACATGAAAGAGAAATCAAGTTCCAGATTGTTTAATCCACTGCTAGCTTTGTTGTTCTGTTACTTGTAGGACCCTTATTCTGAGTACAATTTTTTAAAGTTCAAAATAAATTTGGAAAACAATAGGTCGCAAAAGATAATTTGCTTTAAGAACAACTAGACATAAGATAAATAAAAAAAACAGATAACTTGAACAATATCATAGACCAATTAGAACTGGCCGACACTCCACCAAACAACAGCAAAATATACATTCTCCTCAAGTGCACATGGAACGTTCTTCAGGACAGACCATATACTAGGCCACAAAAGAAGTCTTAACAAATTTTAAAAGATTGAAATTATACAAAATATCTTTCTCAATCACAGTGGAATGAAACTAGAAATCAATTACAGAAGGAAAACTGGAAAATCCACAAATATGTGGAAAGTAAACAACATACAACCAGTGCATCAAAGAAGAAGTCACAAGGGAAATTAGAAAATACCTTCAGACAAATGAAAATAAAAACACAACATACCAAAACTAATGGGATACAGTGAAATCAGTGCTAAGAGGGAAATCTATAGCTATAAACACACGCTTAAAAAGAACAGAGATCTTAAATCAGCAACTCTACACCTCAAGGAACTAGAAAAAGAGCAAATTAAACCCAAAGCTAGCAGAAGAAAAGAAATGATGATGATTAGTAACAGAGATAAATAAAATAAATAATTTTAAAAATGAAGCATCAACAAAAGTAAGAGTGAGTTTTTGAAAAGATCAACAAAATAAAGATAAGGATAAGATAACTGAAATCAGAAATAAAAGAGGGGCCATTACATGAAATGAAAAGAATTATAAGAAAGTACTATGAACAATTGTATGCCAAAAAATTGGATAACCTAGAATAAATGGATAAATTCCTAGAAACACACAACCTATCAAGACTGAATTATGAGAAATAGAAAATATGAACAGGCCAATAACTAGTAAAAAGAATAAGTCAATATTCAAAAGCCTTCCAACAAAGAAAAGCCCAGTCCTCCTCAACCTTTTCCAAAAAATGAAAGAGGAAGAAACACCACCAAACTCATTTTCAAAGGCCAGCGTAACCTTGATACTGAAGTCAGACGAAGACTCTACAAGGAAGGAAAGCTGCAGACCAACATCTTTGATGAATATTGATGCAAAAATCCTCAAAAAAATACTAGAAAACTGAATTCAACAATGCATTAAAGGGACTACACACCATGACTGAGCAGGACTTATTCCTGCAAGGAAGCAAGGATGGTTCAACATACAAAAATCAGTCTGCATAATATGAGTACTCCATATTAGCAGGATGAAGGACAAAACAAAACAAAACAAAAACACATGGTCTCAATTGATGGAGAAAAAGCATTTGATAAGATTTAATATCCTTTCATGACTAAACAATAACACTCAACAAATAAGGAACATGAAGAAACCATCTCAACATAATAAAAGCCATATATATAAAAGGCCCTCAACAAACACTATAATCAATAGTGACAGTCTGAAAGCTTTTCCTCTAAGATCAGAAGCAAGGCAAGAATGCTTGCTGTCACCATACTTATTCAACGTAGTAATGAAAGTCATAGCCAGAGCAATTATGCAAGAAAAAGAAATAAAAGGCATCCAGCTGGAAAGGAACAAGTAAAATTATCTTTGTTCACAGATGACATAACTTATATGTAAAGAAAACCCTAAAGATTCCACCAAAAAAAACTTTTAGGACTAATAAAAGAATTCAGCAAATTTGCAGAATGTAAAATCAACAAGCAAAAATCAGTTGCATTTGTATACACTAACAATGAACAATATGAAATGAAATTAAGAAAACAATCCAATTTACAATAGCATCAAAAAGAATAAAATACTAAGAATAAACTTAACAAAGGAGGTAAAGCACTTGTTCAGTGAAAACTACAAAACATTGCTGAAAGGAATCAAAGACACGAATTAATGGAAAGACAGTCCATGTTCATGGATTGGAAAACAATATTGTTAGTATAGCAATACTACCAAAGTGATCTAAAGATTCAATGAAGTCCTTATCCAAATCCCAATAGAATTTTTCTTTTCCTTGCAGAAATGGAGAAAAAATCATCGTGGTATTTCAAGGGACCCCACATAGCCCAAACGATTTTGAAAAAGAACAAAGTTGGAGGACTCTTACTTACTGATTTCAAAACATTACAAAACCACAATTATCCAAAAATGTGATACTCGCATAAAGACAGACATATAAACCAATGAAATAGAATAAAGAGCCCAGAAATAAACCCTTGCATATTTGGTCAAATAATTTTCAACAAGAATGCCAAGACCACTCAATGGAGAAAGAACAGTCTTTTCAACAAACAATGTTAGGAAAACAGAATATCTACATTCAAAATAATGAAGTTGGACTCCTATCTTACACCATATATGAAAATTAGCTCAAAATGGACTAAAGAACTAAACGTAAGACTCAAAACTCTAAAATTTTAAAACTCACAACTCATAATAGCTAAGAGGAGTTGGACTCCTATCTTACACCATATATGAAAATTAGCTCAAAATGGACTAAAGAACTAAACATAAGACTCAAAACTCTAAAACTTTAAAACTCACAACTCATAATAGCTAAGAGGTGGAAGTAACCCAAATGTCTACTCACAGGTGAATGAATAAACAAAATGTGGTACATACACACAATAAAATATTACTCAACCTTAAAAATGAAGGAAATCCTGTCACACACTATAACATGAATGAAGTGTGAAGATATTATGCTAAGTGAAATAAGCCAGTAACAAAAAGACAAATACTGTATGATTCCACTTATATGAGGTATCTAAAGTAGTCAAATTCACAAAAACAGAGGCCAGCAGGAAGGGGAAAAAGGAGTTGTTAAATGACTAAAGAGTCTTAGTTCTGCAAGATGAAAAACTTCTGGAGATCTCTTTCACAGCATTGTGAATAAACTTAACACTACTAAACGGTACACTTAAAATTAAGATGGTAAATTGTATGTCATGTGTTTTTTTTACTACATTAAAAAAAGAATATGTACTCATATTTTGGTAAACAACTCTGTATGTGTGTTTGAATGCACATTAAAAGTTATAGAAGAGTATACCACAAAATGGCTATAATGGATAGCAAACCGACCGTTGAAAACCTTTCTTCTTAACTTCTTAGATTATCTGATATTTGTACAGTAAGCACAAAATATTTTTATAATTATGAAAAGCAAAGATGTTTCCACTTTGAAAAATATATTTTAAAAACTTTTATTGGGGCTTAATATGAATGAATGACTCATATATTGAAAACTCATATTTGCCAAAGAAGCAATTACATTCTCCTGAGAAATTCAAGGCTTTTGACCCTGTGGGGGATCTTCTGGGACTGCTATATCTTCTGCCCAGTCTTGGGCAGAAGCAGCAAAAGCTAAGTAGCCCTCAAGCACACAAGTGGAAAAACTAGCTATGTTCAAAGAACAAATTTTGTTTCATGATTCTTTTTAACTCCAAGGAACTGCAAAGCACAGGAAAATAAAAGAAGGGAGTGGGGATGGAGGGGATTAATTGCTTTAAACAGAATTGCCAGCTCCAGTGCATGTTGACATTTTAGCTTTGTGTTGACTTATCTTGACCCTGCCTGGGTACCCTGAGTCACAGTGACAAACAAGTGGGTTATTACATCACCATTGTTTTATGACTATTTCTGCATGCCCTCTTGGTTCTCAAAGCTGTGGCCCATTTGTTACACTGTACTCGTGTTGTCTGAAAGAGGATCATTCATTATTTTTCTTTTATTTTAAATATCTGGCCAGATGAAGTGTCCAAAAATTTGTCAAGAAAGAGTTGTTAGATCTTCAGGATTATTAAAACCAAATGTTCAGAAAAGGGATTTCACTGTAAACGTCAAAATCCCTCTGTTGCTCTGTAAAGCTTTTAGATTCTACCAGTTAGTAGAGTCTATCAAAAAGCAAATGTTGGGCCGAGCCCATGGTGCACTCAGGAGAGTGCAGCGCTGGGAGCACAGCGACACTCCCGCCACAGCAAATGTTGGGCCGAGCCCATGGTGCACTCAGGAGAGTGCAGCGCTGGGAGCACAGCGACGCTCCCGCCACGGGTTCGGATCCTATATGGGAATGGCCGGTGCGCTCACTGGCTGAGCGTGGTGTGGGCAACACCACACCAAGGGTTGCGATTCCCTTACCAGTCACGAAAAAGACAAAAAAAAAAAAAAAAAGCAAATGTACATTACAGTCAGCAAACCCATGGATTATACTTGCATGGGGCTTCTTTTGTAGTGCTTAATCATTCTAACAGGAATGGCTCCATATACTAATATTGAGTGCTTTTTAACCCCACAAAAATGAGATAATATTGCAAGAATCTTGGCAATCCAGAGTAACCAAACAAACCAACCCAGAAAAATCAATAAAGTTATCATAGAATGATAATAAGTTATATTTTCATCAAGATATTTAACAAATCTTATTTTCAATCTCATACTAGAATTGCAATGCTGGCCTACTTCTGTTCTTGTTTTATTAGGCTTCGATACACTGCTTTGGTGTGTCATCACCGTTATTTTTCATTTTGGGGTCTTCTCTACTTTTAAGGAATAACCCAGAAATATTACCTTTCTAGTTCCTCTTTTTCTTCCCATAATCCATTTGCTCAGTTTAGAATGCATCTTTAATCTTTTGAAGAGAGTGAATGTAGTTGCTGAAGATAAAATTATTTCAACAATTTAGTAATGGTTTTTGCATAATCTTTCATGATATTGGTTGTAATTTTAGAGTAACAAAAAAGAAAGAAGAAAGAGATGGAAGAGGAGGGAAGGAGGAAGAAAGTAAAGGAGAGAAAACAGAAGGAAGGAAAGGAGGATAGAAGAAAGGTAGGAAAGAAAGATGGATGGAGGCAAGCAGACAACCAGAAAGCAGACTCTTCAGGTAAGTGCTTCTTTCAGCATTGGCAATAGTCTGGATAAATCAATTGAATTTCTACCTCAAACCCAATTTGAACAATGTTCAACTCTTCAGAATAAAAATAAAACACATGAAAAATAGTCCAAAGTTGTTTTATTCAATCTAAGATTATGTTTTTCCTAAATCATAGAGGTAAGATGTTGTTACAGTTTTTTAAAACAACGTTGTAATTTTTAAATAATATCATGCAAAGGGAAAATAAACACATTTTCTTATTTCCTCCAGGATAACATGGGTAGCAAGCCACACAAAATTTTTGAGTGAATTTATGCTGACTTAGAAAACATTCTCAGTATCTGGGTCTTAAAAAAAATTGTGCTAGGCTTGCAAGTCCATAGCAGCTCAAGAATAAGAACTGTCTTAGGACGTTTGTTGGTTTTTCTTTAGTTTATATGTAGCCAGCTGGTTTCTGACCTCTTTGTGTAAATATCCAGCTTTTCACATAATCAGATTCCATATTACCTTGTTATGACATCATTCTGGGCAGGCTTTGATCCCTCACTAACTTTTTCAAACCATGCACATAAACTTCAATGACAATAGTAAGATTGCAACTTACCCACTATATACCACTGCTGATATTGTGTGTGTGTGTTTGTTGTTTATATATATGTATATATTTGCATAATAACACATAGACCTACAGAGGGGTTAGCAATCTGTTGAAAAGATAACTATATCTTATTTGATTCTAAATTACTAAATTTTCAAAAATGTTTTGCACATCTCTGGTGAAATATACATTTAATTTAAGTACTCTTTTTCTGCAATTGTTACCACTTAATATTTTTATTCAACTATTATTTTTAAACTAGGTGAATTGAAATGTAGAATTTAGAGACTCTGTTACATTTTATTTTTCCACATGGATAGACAAAAGTAAAGGTTAAGCCATATTCTTTGGCAATCCATGATCCAAGATATAAAACACACGATGATCTTCTAAATAACAAAAAAATGGCTTATTAAGATAAATGACACAAGGCAGCTGTAAAAAGAATTCCCACTAGCCACTGACCTGCAAACTGTGGTGTCATTTTTCATTTTTAGGAAAGTATCAAAATCAGCTTAAAATAACACCAAATCTTTAGAGATATAAGGAAATGTCCTAAATCCTGCTTCAGAGTATTATTTTAACTAATGCTATTTTTTTCAGTTAAAGTACGTGAAAACAGTCGAACGTCTACAGAACTTGGATGACTTGAACCACGTCACTTTTCTATAGTCCTCTGTATTTCCACCACCTAGAACTGTGTATGGTGCATAGTAGGTGGTCAGTAAATATTGTCGAATGAATAAATAAATAAAATGTTAAAAGTACATCGACTTGTGGAGATTTGTAGACTAAAAGTGATGTCACACACACAGAAGACAATCATATACAACTAACAAATATATAGTAGTGATGAATGTTTATTGACTGCTTTCTATATGTCAAGCATTATGCTAAGTGTTTTATATGTTTTCTCTTATATAATGATAAAAATAGTCCTATAGGAGGTGGTGATTAGACTGTCTCACAGAGAAACTCTGGCTTAGAGAACAGTAATAATGTGCTCAGGGTCACATAGCTTATAAATGGTGGAGCCTAGGTTAAAATTCAAGTCATACTGACTCCAGAGTTTACATTTTTTTAAATAACTATGCACCACTCTCTCTCTTGACACACTGTTGTCTCATGTTAACTTTATGGTCTTTAAGTTCAGTTATAAACTATAGCTACAAAGAAAAGAAAAACTACATTTTACTACTTTCAGAAGAATAAAGGGCTTTCATGACCCATTACATTTTCTATCAACTGATTAAATGTTTTTATTATTATAGTATATAGATATGTAGAAATTGATCAATCATACTATGCTTTTTCTACACTGTATGTAGGAATTTATTCTTTAAATACCTTTACACAAATGGGGGGAAAAGTAGGTATAAGAATTTAAATGCTGTATTTTTTTTCATAATAGCAAAAAAACTGGAAAAAGTCTCAATGTCACTCAGTAGAGGCCCTGTTCAGCAAATTATAAATGTGCACTGGATTGCTGCACAGTTATTACAAAGATTGGTGAATGAAATTCCAAGATTGAAAAGAAAACAGCAAGTTGCATCTATCCATTTACCCATCTTATTGTGCACCTGTAGAAAATGTGTACTTTTCCCCACTTTATAACCTTCTGTAATATTTGAATGTTTTTCCACAAGTATATGATAATTTTCCAATTAAAATAATACTCTTTATAAAAAGCATCTTTATCCAAATAAGGAAACATAAAGCAGCATATACAAGTCTATGATATATCTCAAACATTATGATTAAATTACCTCTAATGACAGAAAATAAATCTGTACCCACAGAAGCCTAGAACGACCATAACATTTACTTAAACTTTCATTTTATCTCAAAAACTGACATGAATTTTCCATTTTATCAGTAATTCTCTGTTTGTATTAAAGAAATAATAAAATAAAGATAATATTTTGAATTAACATTACCAAAAAAATAATTTCTAACTAACCAATTTGTTATTGGATAAGGTATTTGGCTTTTGAAGCAATAAAATTCAGGAAATTTTGCTGATGTTAAGAGCTGGTATAGAACCAATGTGAAAATAAGACCACAGACTTTGGAATCATGTAGATCTGGTTCATCCCAGCTCTTGATCACTTATGTGGTATGTGACTTTAGACAATTATTTAACCTTTGTAGGCCTTATTTTCCTCATTTGTAAGATGTGGATACTAATAGCATGTATTGTGTGGAGCTGTAAATGCTATTGGTGAGGGTGATGTTGAGAGGAGGAGGTTTGTTGTGACTTTAGACAATTATTTAACCTTTGTAGGCCTTATTTTCCTCATTTGTAAGATGTGGACACTAATAGCATGTATTGTGTGGAGCTGTAAATGCTATTGGTGAGGGTGATGTTGAGAGGAGGAGGTTTGCATGTCAGGCTCAGCAATTTCTCCTTCTGTCTTATTATCACAATATTTTAAGTATCTGGATT
>NW_007727703.1:235661-238812 GCF_000696425.1 Galeopterus variegatus | reverse complement strand
ATGTCAGGCTCAGCAATTTCTCCTTCTGTCTTATTATCACAATATTTTAAGTATCTGGATTCACATTAATTGGCAGTTACCAATATCAGTGGTGAGAAAATATGACCAAATTGCTGCCAACAGCTACATTTTCACACTTTAAACATTTGTGAAAGACTATTTCTGATGGAGATTTAAAATTTTACCAACGGCACCTTTTTATTTACCAACCCAATTACTTCTTTAGATGACATACTCTATGGGCCTCCAGTCAGAGTCTTTCATTGAATGACGGGATTATTCATCAAACAACATTTTTAGGGAAGGAAGAGATAAGAGATGACTGAGAATGCTTTTTTCCTTTTTAAATCATTTATGCTATGAGTGACTGTCCAGTAAATAAAGAAGGAGAGGCAAACATTTCAGGAGCAACTAGATAACTCTCTGCGTCCAGTATTCAGACTTCATTCTCGGTGCAGTGTTCCTGTCACAGTCAATGAAACATTCACAGTTTGGCTGCAGACTCGTTAACTGACTTCAGAAAACCAATGAGCCAAATAGGCCCGCTCTCTGGGCCACTCTTTATTATTAAAAGCACAATGAATTCATTCATCTTATTCAGAGTTTTATTTTTTGTCATCGTGTTTTTTATTTTCCTTCAGGAAGAAAAATATGTCTTCAATTCTGAATCCAAACACTCGATCATCTCCTTCTTTGGGATGAGCCATTAATGGTTTTATATAAGTAAAGAAGAGCTTTCAAATAACTACACCCCCTTCAACCTCCAAATAGGAAATTACTATGTTTTAAAAAATTTATCATTTTACTTCAATGTGGTTCACACTAAAGAACTAGGAGATAAATGGGGGGTGATGTGGTCTCAGTGTGTGAAACAAAGGCTGCTGAGACACTCAGACCATGATGTAGGCAATTTCCCCTTAAGATAGTCCAAATGCTTGCACACGAGGAGATAAATGGGGGGTGATGTGGTCTCAGTGTGTGAAACAAAGGCTGCTGAGACACTCAGGCCATGATGTAGGCAATTTCCCCTTAAGATAGTCCAAATGCTTGCACACGACTTGTGCAACTACTCGTGACTGGTCCCTGCTACGTCTTCCACTTTATTTCCTCTTCTAATTTCATGTTTCAGCTTTTCTAAATGCACTCATTTCCTCATGTGGTAATAAGCCTTTGAAAGTGCAATTTCTATGGCCTGGAACCATTTTCAGTCCTACCTGTTCTACGTGACTGCTCCTCTCTAACTCTTACTCTTACTTCATCCTTGAGCCAAGGATGTTCCCTGATGTATTCTTAGCACTTACACAGTGTGCCGGGCACAAGGGAGAACTTTAATATGTAAATGAATGAATACTGTATTTTCTAATACTGAGCATATAAAATGTTTCTCTACTCCAGACCATTAGAAGAAAATATGAGGTAAGTTGACGTCAAAAAGTAGACTTCTTTGTGTAAACTACAGATTCACACAACAGCATGTATGAATCTTAATTTGCATTTTGAAATGAAAGAAGCCAGACACAAAAGGCTGAATAGGGTAGAATTCTGTTTCTATGTCATTCTGGAAAATGTAAAACTATAGGGACAGAAAAAAGATCAGCAGTTTACAGGGATTCTCAGGGGAGGAATGAGGAAACTGACTACCCAGTGACGGTATGAGAGCATTTTAGGGTGAGGAAATTGTTCTGGATGGTACTATAGTGTTGGATACATAACTCTGTGCATTTGTCAAGGCTCATAGAGCTGTGCCCTTTGCAATTCATATGCAAATGTGAAACAAACTAACCAGGATGTTGAGGGAACCCAGGATAGAATGCAGAATATGACAAATAAATATAACTATATGACAAAGTAAAGATAACTTCACTGAAGGGTGTGGGGAAGAAAGAAGCTGGCCTGTATAATTTTAGTAAAGAGTTTTGACTGATAATGTAAGGTTAACTACGAAAGAAACTGGATACCAAAACTGAGTCCTAGTTGGTAAATTTATTTGTCAGAGGGTATAGTTTAGCAATTCTTAGTACAGTTATATAAGATTTGAACAAATAAGTAAACACATTTTTATATTGAGAGCCAGGTTTCTTACTGTTAGAGAAAGAAGCTACAAATAAGGGAGCAAAGGTCAGAATGAAGCTTGTTATGCAGGAATGGAGTAGGAAATACACAGATAAAGAGATACAGAAATAGATATAATATGTATTTATATATGTGTGTATATATACACAAAGATAAACAGATACAGAAATATAGATATATACAGAAAAATGTATATCTCCTAGCTATTTCTGCTGAGAGCTAGAAATAGTGACTCACCAGTAGAAACCAGCACTCCAAGCCTGTTGATGTCTAAACAGCATTGCCCAGTGAAAGGAACTAAGGCTTCTTGGAGAAATTGTTGATTGTAGGACTGTGGTAGGAAAAATACATGAATCTGAAGTATCTTATAGTGTCAGAAGGTAAGAATGTATTAGTAATAATTTTTTTAAAACCATATGCAGGCATATCAAAAGGACACTAGAGACAACCTGAGACAGCTACCATTAGCTAAAGCTGACATAACTTGAGCAACAAAATAAATAACAATAGTTTGGATCATAAGCCACAGAATAAAATAGAGCTCTATGAGTCCACACAGATAGAAATAAATGATTAGATAACAGATGAGGGAGATGAGACAAATATTCATTTTGGAAGGATGTGAGTTAAATGTAGAGGGAATTAAGTAAATAGAAAATCACCGTTAGAATACCACACTAATGTTTGATACAAGCAAGATAATAGAAAATCACCATTCAAATACCACACTAATATTTGATACAAGCAAGACCCAGTGACAAATGCTAAAATTAGTGGGTGAAACTTTAAGGAGAAAAAGGATGTTGCATGGTCTCAAAGTACCTCCTTCAAAATATTTATTAATGACTGTGGCGGTTTTAACATATGTCCACACATGGAAGGAGGTAGAGTTTAATTTCCCTCCTCCTGTGACTTGCTTCTAGTGAATAGAATATGAAAAGGAGAAAGTAGTAACTTTACATTTGAGAAACGTGGCAGACACCAGGTTAACCAATGGATCTTGGTTAACATCTCCAATAATAAGACATATCAAAATCCTGCAGCACTAACATGATGTACTGAGAAGGGCACATCACTT
>NW_007727703.1:232630-234887 GCF_000696425.1 Galeopterus variegatus | reverse complement strand
TAATAAGACATATCAAAATCCTGCAGCACTAACATGATGTACTGAGAAGGGCACATCACTTCTGTGGATTTCTGCCCCCAAATCCATAACCTCAGTCTAATCACAAGACTATATTGACAAACCCAAACTGAGGGACATTTTACAAAACACCTGACCACAAAAGTTTCGTGGTCACAAAAAATGAAGAAAGACCAAGAAACTGTCACAAACTGAAGGAGACTAAGGAGATATGACAAATATAATGTGGTATCATGAATTGGAACCTAAAACAGAAAAAACGATTAGTGGGGAAACTGGGGAAATCTGGATAAAGTTTAGTACCAATGTTAGTTTCTTAGTTTTGATAAATGTACCATAGCTAAGTAAGATGTTACTAGTGGAGGAAACTGGGTGAAGGGTGGATGGAAGATCTCTCTACAACTTTTGTAACTCTTCTGTAAATCTAAAATTATTCAAAGGAAAAAGTAAAAAAGAAAAAAGAAAGGCTACTGAGTAGCTCATTGCTGAGATCAGAGAAGTATCAGACTCAAAGGCCACACAGCCAGAAGCAACGTCCAAAGTGAAACAGTGGAACTGGCCTCCCGGTACATTGCTGCCACTGATGCTTGAACTGCCAGCCCCACTGGCCCTGTTGTGAGATTCGTTCACAGGGGCCGTGCCACCGCTGCCCTGGGAGTGGGATCCTGTTACAACAGTCTCTGACCCGAGGAAGAATTCCCTGACATCCCTGCTTCCTTCCATCACTAACCCTCTACTGAAAGCAGGAGGTGCGTTATGTGGTTAGCAGAGGACACGACATATGCCCGTGCCTAGTTTTAAGAGAAGCTGGGAAAGTGAGTGTTTNATTCATTTTCTTACAACTCATCATTTTTCTATAATGTCTGTCCTGTCTCTTCATGCTTCACCCGCACTCACAAAAGCACTACATTGTTTGTTTACAGGTAAAAATATTTCTCCCCCTCTCATTGAAGACCATTTCTTATTCTTTTTATTTTTTAAATACACATTGCTTATTAATTGCTAAGAAAATGTATTCATGATGAAAGAAACCAAATAGACACTGATTTGTACTCAAGCCTTAAAAATCAGGTGAGCACATATCTTCTTTTCTTTTCCTTTCTTCTATTTCTTTTCTTTCTTTTCCCTTTCTTTCCTTTTCTTTCTTTTCTTCTTCTGTGAGCAAAGAAGACAAGGCAGACAGAAGTGTGGGCGAGTCTGAGCTGTCATCATCACTGCGATATTGACAAGTTCTTTCTTCTTTCCATGTTCCCTTCAGTCACATTCATGGTCTCTGCCCCTACCCCATTTGTTCTCTTTAAAAGCTTATGGACAGCTAACTGGCTTTTGAAATGGAGAGAAATAGAGCTGATAAACTCTGGCCAATAATTACATTCTTACCTTCATGAGAGAGTCTGGATGCACCATGATAAAGTGTTCAGTGAAACAGAAAGGGCAAAAACGTCCTTTTCAGCATTAATCATTAACTGTTGCTAGGAGTTTTGGAACAACAACAACAACAACAAAAAACGTATTAAGAATGTCTTTGTGTAAAATTCATTATACATTCTTCCACTCAACCAAAATCTTGGCTCATGATGGAGTTACCCATTCTTTACAAGCATGCTAGGAAAGCTGGCCCTGACCTTCCCACTGTAACCCAGTCACACTGAAAGATATGGCAGAGGCTGGGGAGGTTTGGGCAGTGGAAAGCTGAGGCCTGATTCATGCCTTGTCAAAATGCCCATTCTAGTGCAGGGAAACGAGGGCAAACACACCCACCTGGTCCCAGACCTCACCTCCAGGTTATTGTTGCCTTGTGAGTGTTTTAGACCAATTAAAATTTGTAAGATTTTTCTCTGCAAGTCCAAAAATAAAACCAAGAGAAGTTTCTTTCCTTCTGACTGAGAACTCATAAAATACAAATGTGAAAAATAGGATTGTAACAAAGAAAAGTTTTATTACTGCCTCCAGCATTTCTAAATGATGGAGAAAAAGGAGAGAGGGCTGCTAGCTTTGTCCCTGTCTGATGAAGGTTGTCAAGGGGGCCCTGCCCCATCCAGTCGTTTGGGGACCTAGTCTACTTCTATCTTCAACACAAGACTGCCTGATAATATCTCGCAGGCAGATGAGGAAAGAGAGAGAATAGAGGATCCCAGGAGAAGTTAAGAGACCGGACACATTACTTCTGTCCACATTTTATTGGTCAGAATGACAAGAGGCTAGGAAATGTGGTTCAATGTTGGTCCCAGGTAGAAGA
>NW_007727703.1:228377-232079 GCF_000696425.1 Galeopterus variegatus | reverse complement strand
GAGTTGGCTACTATTTATTATTTTATATTTATACATGTGAAAGCACATGGAATTGCATTTGGCACCTATTTAGTAATCAATATGTATTAGCCACAATCATTGTCAACATCAATATTATTATTATCACCCCTCCCAATCAAGAAAGAACTTTTACATTTTCAGATTAAAAACTGTTTATGTTTGTTTTGAGGTGGTAGAAAACCGTAACTTTAGACTGTGGTCCAGAAAGATATGCTGGGATGAGGATTAGCTGTCAATACATCCAATAGGCAAAAGTCAGTGGGCTTGTGCCCTCATTCTCAATCATGACTTATTTATCATTAACTCATTATTCAGTGCTTATTGCATGCCTACTATTGCCGATATTGTAGCCCCAGTACGTGCTAGCTAGGTGTACCGGAGCAACTTTACCTCTCTGAGCTTAGCTTTCTTCATGTGGGAAATAGAAATCATAATATCAACTTCTATCATTGTTGTGAAGAATAAATTAAATAAAAAGTTTTGTAAAGCAGTGGCACAGTACCTGGCTTATAATAAGCACTCAAAAAATAATTATTCTTACAAAAATTAATATGAAAAGACTTTTGGCCTGAGACAGGGTTTTTTCATACGTTTTTTCAAACCGCAGATCTTGTTTCATTGGTAAGTGGTAAAATCAATTTTTAATCAATTTTAAAAATGAAATCATTTTTAAAAAAGAAATAGAATTCCATAGATAGTATAGACTAAAAGAAGAGATTAAAATAGAATTATACAGATAAGAGTGCATCATATATGAAAATTTAATTTCACTTACATAAATACATAATGTGTATGGATATTAATTGTGTGTAAAACCTATTTCTTATTAAGGGCTGCAGTCAAAAAAGTTTGAAAGCTTTATAACAGTAGATGAACAGTGCTATGTTGGCACCTTTTATTGCTCTGAAGTCAGAACACTGTGTTTGTTGTGAAGCTAATTCAAATAAATATCTTTATCTGCATGTGGCAGAAATAGCACATATAGGATTTTTAAATCAAACAATTCAAAGCTTTCTTGGTGGTTTGGTAGAGGTGGTTAAACTGTTGCCTAAAAATGAGATATCAGGACTATTGATAAATTGCAGTTCTCTATGCTACTTCTGTTCACTGTCATCCTGTAAAATCAAAAAGTTATTTGTAATGTAGGTAAATCATATGGATGTATGATACCTTTAAGACATTCTGCATTAAACCTGCCTCCTCATAGGTGTGGTGAATTCCAGTCCTCTGTTTCTATTGTATATACCGACAGAGACTAAAAGAAAGAGAGCTGTCACCAATTGCCTGAAAAACTCGGGGAATAATTGCTGTCTTCTCAGGAGAATCCTTTGCCCTCACAGCTTTCAACTCCAGATCATCTGTCTTTAGAGTTTCTTGGGCACAGAGGCCTCCTGTCTCTTTTTCCAAATTAAGGGCACTCAGCAGAACTGCCACGTTGGGCACTAATGAATTCTCTGAGGCTAATCTACACAGTAATGAGCACTGGAATCTGTCACTCACTTTCCCAGGAGGTAACAGTTCACACACCGTTACATCACCTTATTAAAATAACTCACTAGCTGTGTTGCTTGTCAGCTACTATTCACTAAGAAGGTGTGACCAAAGAGACATGCACTTGAACAAATGATGCAATTTAATTTGAATTGTTCACCATTTTGTTTTTATGGCTGAATGCACACACGCTGTAAGTTAGTGTAAGCGTTTTATACAGGTCATAGATATCTTAGGGAAGTATTTATAAAACTATGACTTTTCACCAATTAGATGGGGAAAAAAAAGTTGACTGAGAACCGCATCCCATCCAAAATGTGTGAGGAAGCTTGTGTACTCCATTCCCTGCATTTTTGTCTCCCAGGAAATATTTGTGTTCAGAATAAGCTTTTATTATGGATACAGCATATTATGCCATAAAACCATTGATAAATCATTCTGAGGGCTAAACTGGGGAGGGTAAATTTAAATGGAGTAATAGGGAGTTGGGTGCACTTTTTATCACAAATCCACCAAATTATGTAAACAGTTTTTTGCTGTTCTGTCAGTCTAATATCTCACTAAGAGCATGGGCTTTGACCTTATCTGGAGGTTACTTACGTCCTGCCTCTCTTTTTTGATAGTTGTGTGAGCTTACAGGGAATTATCTAACCTTTTTATTCTCATTTACTTCATCTGTGTAATGGAAGTGAAAGTCTGCCGATCTTATACTTGAGGTTGTAGGAAGAATGAAATATGCTTAACCAGTACTTGGCCCCTGGTAAGTGCTCAGTAATACCTACTGTTATTGTTATAGTTACCGTCATTATCCAGTCCTCCTCAAAGAAAAAAAAATCAGAGTTTAAAAAAATTTTTCACTTAGAATTTATTATTTTTGCTCTTGATGAAGCTGTTTGAAAACTGCAATTTTTTGAGTGTAGCTCAAAAAATATTGGAAAGCAACTTCAGGACCTCAGTAAGCTCAGTGGCCACATGAGCTGCCCTGTGGTCCCCTCCTCAACCCCCCTTCACTGGAGAAGAGCATTTCTTACATGCAGTGCTATAGCTCTACCAGTGACTCACTTTGTGATTCTGAGCAAGTTTCTCAACTCTCCAAGCTTCATGTTATTCATCTTTGGAAAAGGGATAGTAATACTTTCTTCCTTGTGGTGTTGTGAAAATTAAATCAAGTGAAATAAACTTCATAAAACCTCTATCAATGTATCTAGCAGGAATAACTACTCAACAAACTGTGGTCATGATAATTATTACTACTCATGATGCTACTGACCCAGGATCTGTAAGACACAGCTCTGGATGATATTCTAACAGTTGTAGAGGTGCAGACTATATCCTCTCTCTCCTTCCCTCGTCTCTCTTATGTCCTCAAAAGCCTACAGTCCTGAGAGAGCTGTCTGGAAGTGAACTAGTTTTATAATAGAATTTTTCAAACTAGACCATGTCATGCTTAAATAGAATTTATAACTTCAGCCTTATTAGTTCAATTTTTAGCAAACTAAACAAAGAAGCCTATGTTAATGTTCTAGTTATGTTATTCTTACATCATTAATTAGATTAAGTATTATTAAAACAATTTTTAAATAACATTCAAGTTCATATCTTTGGTAATAAACCACCATTGGTAACATAAACCCCCCATAGCCTTTCAAAACTACTGGAATTAAGAGTATTCCAAAAATAATAATCATATGGGCACAACTATACTTTAATACGTTCAGATAATTTTGTATTTTTCAGAGTCAATAGATTCACACAAAAAAACCCTGGCAATTAAAATCTTACCCAAATGCTATTTAAACAAACTAAATTCTTTCTTGTGCTTCAGGCCTTGGAGTGAGTATGTCCTGGAGAGTTTTGTAGCTACATGGAGCATACAAAATGAAGTATTAGGTTTCCACCATTTTGCAGGAAATATGTCTTTTCAGATTTGTATTCTCCACAAATCTCATTACAGTCCTTTAAAATGCTATATAGTTTGTTTAAGAGCAAATTCTTAATAACAGTTTTGAAAACATACTAAGAGATAGCTGCACTTTTATTTTTCTTGTCTAGCTTGACACATCCTCAATAGACAGCTCACTGTTTTGAAGTAGAAGAAAAAAATTATGACATAATATGATAATAATAGCAAATACTTCTACGGTGTTTCCACATGCCCATCATGTCCTATGCCCTTTACAAATATTAAGT
>NW_007727703.1:222630-227909 GCF_000696425.1 Galeopterus variegatus | reverse complement strand
TGTGGAACTAAGCTATATTTCTTTTCTGTTTGCATGATCTGGGTTAATTTACATGTATGATTTAGATAAAGCAAATAAGAGAAGATAATTTTTAAAATTGCATTATAAATTCCTGATTCAAGATTGAATTAGTTACTGATTTTTGAAAGTGGCATGGTGGATGAGTCAGGCTCAGAACAAAACAAGCCTTATAGTTGGTTGTATGGATAAACCTGTTAGAAGTGGCCCCCTAACGTGCAGCAGCCATGTGGCATGGGAGGTGACTCTAATTCCAGAGGCAGGTTCTGATTTGACTAAGGCACTTATGATAATTCATCTTCCTTACCACTATTGCTTGAGGAAACAATATTAAGCCAATCAGAGTACACCGTTCCCCAGGCTGTCATTTGCTCAGAAATGTGTGACCTCAGTTGGCTCAGTCAGACTCAATGGAGGGACTTATCCCATGGTTAAAAGAATTTACCTTCTCTCCCACTGAAGAAAAAGCTTTGGGATGAAGTTAATGCTGTGGACCACAGAGGCTCTCCTCTGTGAAAGGGAAAGAACATGGATATATGAGGACATTCCTGAGCTACTGAATCAACAAGCCCTAGAAAACACACTACGTTCAATTTCCTTTTGAGGAAAAAATGCTCGGAGTGGTTAAGTCACTGTCCTGAAGCCACACTTACTTGCTGGAAAATTCTTATTAGAACTCAAATCTTTGGGCTCCAGTGTCTAGTGCTCTGGCACATTTACTTAGGCAATACAAGGCAGAAAGGATGGAAATGCATGAAAAATTCCAGACCATTCCAGTTGGAGGCAATTTTTATNTGTATGAATAAACCTGTTAGAAGTGGCTGCCTAACATGCAGCAGCAATGTGGCATGGGAGGTGACTCTAATTCCAGAGGCAGGTTCTGATTTGACTAAGCCACTTATGATAATTCATCTTCCTTACCACTATTGCTTGAGGAAACAATAATTAAGCCAATCAGAGCACACCATTCCCTGGGCTGTCATTTGCTCAGGAATGTGTGACCTCAGTTGGCTCAGTCAGACTCAATGGAGGGACTTATCCCATGGTTAAAAGAATTTACCTTCTCTCCCACTGGAGAAAAAGCTTTGGGATGAAGTTAATGCTGTGGACCACAGATGCTCTCCTCTGTGAAAGGGAAAGAACGTGGATATATAAGGACATTCCTGAGCTGCTGAATCAACAAGCCCTAGAAAACACACTACGTTCAATTTCCTTTTGAGGGAAAAATGCATTCTATTGTAGTTCAAGTTTGTTTGAGTCTCAACAAATTTTTTTTTGTTAATTTGCAGCCCGAATGCAGCTAGAAAACTTTTCGCCCCCTCAGAATCTGCAATGTAGTCCTGATTTTAAAGGGATAATTAGGATCTGTGCATTCTGAATCACTGATAATTTGGTTCAAACATATGAACTGACCCAAAAATGTGTCCACATTTATTAAGCACATAATGTAACACGTCATTTACAATGTAAGAGCTTTTAGATAGATTATCTACAAGTATCTTTGCAACAAATTCAGGGAGGGGACATCATTATCCACATTTTTTAGGTGAATAAGAACGTGCTCGGAGTGGTTAAGTCACTGTCCTGAAGCCACATTTACTTGCTGGAAAATTCTTATTAGAACTCAAATCTTTGGGCTCCAGTGTCTAGTGCTCTGGCACATTTACTTAGGCAATACAGGGCAGAAAGGATGGAAATGCATGAAAAATTCCAGACCATTCCAGTTGGAGGCAATTTTTATTCATGGAGTAGATCATTACTTACCACCTTAAATATTATACTCTATCATGTTTCCCCCCATTGTATCTTGTGGGAAATCACCAAAATCATCATATAGTTCTATATAAGTTGAAATGCAAATATCTGTTCTGGCATAGCTAACACTTATATTTCTTGAGTTTCTTTCCAGTTATAGCATAGTATTATATATACATTTATATGTTAAATATGAAACGTGTGTGACTTAGCTTTTAATTTTTTTATTGTCTCATAATTCCCTTTTTCTGGATTTGCTAATTTACATACAACACTAGTGCAATTTCTAAGTGGGAAATATTTTTACTTATTCTAGGGCTGGACATTGAATTAGCTTTGGATAACACAGCAAACAGAGATGATTATCATATAGGAGAGTGAAGCAATCCAATGTAATATAGTGTCTATCACAGATGACAAGGTCTCTTTGGAAGCCTATTTGTTGCTTTTAAAAGCCTGATGTTCCTCAGAGTGTGCTATTGCAAATTCTCTTGATTCTCATAAAACTATTGGTCTGGAAAGGTAAAAACTCAAATAACCAAAAATCATTTCAAAAGGTAAAAATTCAAATAACCAAAAATATTTTCTCTGCATCTCCCATCTAGTACTTTCTCCTGAGTGTGTTTCTTTTGAAGCCAAGATAACTTGCATTTTTGTAGTTTCGGATGTTAGCATGAGATTAATTTTTATCATCACCAGCAACTGGAGTTCAAGCCCACGATGTCATACAAACTGTCCGGAGATGTTATAAACCTAGAGCTGGGTCATAAGGCTAGGCAAATGCAGACACTTGGGGAAGCAGGATAAGTTCAGACTTTGGCCAGTCATTCTGCAATGATAACTTCAAGGAGCTCAGTACCAAGAGGCAAGCAGGACTGCCCAAAGTGTGCTCTGCTGAACAGCAATTCCACTGGATATTGATAGGTATTATTTCAAAGAGGATTCCATGGACATAGTATGTAGAATTGCCTAAATTTATTTATCCAAAGAACCTAGAGTGTGTGTGTGTGTGTGTGAGTGTGTGTGTGTAGCTTCTTAAGGGACAAATGCTCTATAAAACACACCCTGGGAAATGTTGGGCTATGCGAAATAGGTAAATAGGTTATCTACATGAAAATAAAGAGGATATAATGGAGAAAGAACATTTGTTTCTTTTTATGCATTTTTTGTTTGGCAGTATCATTTTGAATCATTGTGTAAGTTGAAATAATATTTTGCATAGCATATAACATTACTTCTTTCAAAATGGTTTCATCTTCGAAAGGTAAAAACTCAAATAACCAAAAATCATTTCTCTGCATCTCCCATCTAGTGCTTTCTCCTGAGTGTGTTTCTTTTGAAGCCAAGATAACTTGCATTTTTGTAGTTTTGGATGTTAGCATGAGATTAATTTTTATCATCACCAGCAACTGGAGTTCAAGCCCACGATGTCATACAAGCTGTCCAGAGATGTTATAAACCTAGAGCTGGGTCATAAGGCTAGGCGAATGCAGACACTTGGGGAAGCAGGATAAGTTCAGACTTTGGCCAGTCATTCTGCAATGATAACTTCAAGGAGCTCAGTACCAAGAGGCAAGCAAGACTGCCCAAAGTGTGTTCTGCTGAACAGCAATTCCACTAGATATTGATAGGTATTATTTCAAAGAGGATTCCATGGACATAGTATGTAGAATTGCCTAAATTTATTTATCCAAAGAACCGTGTGTGTGTGTGTGTGTGTGTGTGTGTGTGTGTGTGTGTGTGTGTGTGTGTGTGGCTTCTTAAGGGACAAATGCTCTATAAAACACACCTTGGGAAATGTTGGGCTATGTGAAATAGGTAAATAGGTTATCTACATGAAAATAAAGAGGATACAATGGAGAAAGAACATTTGTTTCTTTTTATGCATTTTTTGTTTGGCAGTATCATTTTGAATCATTGTATAAGTTGAAATAATATTTTGCATAGCATATAACATTACTTCTTTCAAAATGGTTTCATCTTNTAAGTTGAAATAATATTTTGCATAGCATATAACATTACTTCTTTCAAAATGGTTTCATCTTCACTTCTTCTTTTCACTCCCAAAGAAACCCTGAGTGATAATTAGGTAACTAGGACAGTTACATTCTATTTCACATTTGAGGAAACTGTGATGCACCCTTTTACACTCAGGATAGGCTCAGTCAGAAGATCAGAGAACAAGGGCCCACAGGCCAAATCTGGCCTGCAGCCTATTTTTGCACAGTCCAGAAACTAATAATATCTTTTCAAAGGTTTGTGAAGAAAAAGAAAAAGACAGAGGAATAGATGACAGAGACTACGTGTCCTGCAAAGCCTAAAGTGTTTACTACCTGGCCTTTTACAGAAAAATTTTGCCACACCCTGGCGTAGGTTATGTAGTTAAGCTGGGTTAGCAAACAACACCCATATCTCAGTGACTTTGCCCCATAAAAATGTATTTCATGCTGATGCCACATACCCAGCACAGGTTGTCAGGAGTCTCTGCTTATCAAGATCACCCAGAAACCCAGACTGATAGAAATTTTACAACCTTAGATGCCTCATGGTCACCATGGCAATGGGAAGGGAATATGGTGAGTGGGATATGGGCTCCTAGAATTTCCACCAGGTGTGTGAAACATACCCCTTCTGCTCACACTTCACTAGCCACCAATCACATGGTCTCATCTAACTTCACAGGGGCAGGGAAATGCCTGGGAGAAGAAAATCCAAAAATATTTGGTGAACAACAGTATGAATACAGGGTACACACATAAGAGCACACACATGAACATATGTATACATGTGTGCATAGAAAGCTAGTTCAAGAAGAAAGGGCCCAGAATGTACATCCTGTGAAACCTGATTTATTAATTCCAACATATACATACATGTATGTTGATATAGATTTATAGATATCTCTAGGATGCATATTGATATATAGAGACATCTCTTTTACATATACTGAATTCCTACCCTATAGAGATATCTATTATATATTCTGTGTTAAATTCATATATACAAATTACATAATAGATATTTTTATATAGCTATCTATCTATAGAGAGATTTCTATTATATATATTGATTAATGTGAAACTCAATATAGAATGTATAATAGATACATCTATAGGAGAGAAATGTAGTATATATAATAGAGATATCTATCTATATTATCTGTCTAGCCATCTATAGAGAGAAAGAAAAAAATAATAAATCAAGTTCCATAGGATATGGATTTCAGGTTTCACGTGTGCATGTGTACATGAATGTATGTGTATATACTTTACATTAGTGCTGTTATTCACCAGATATTTTTGGATTTCATATATATGTGTATATATATACCCATGTACACACATACATATATCTATATCTATATCAACCTATCTATCTATATATAGAGGGAGATATGTATATGTCTATATGTAATCAAGTCTCTATCATGTACAATTTACAAGAAGAATATGAAAATAAAAATAAATTTGAACTTCCTTTTTAAATGTAGTGCTGTAGTCTCAAAG
>NW_007727703.1:217896-221107 GCF_000696425.1 Galeopterus variegatus | reverse complement strand
GGAAATTGTGGATGAAAAATAACGGAAGGAATCATTTTCTTCCTCTTCATGTACACTTCCTTTCTTGGATCAGAGATTATTGGTGGGTTTGCTTTTTGCCTCTTTCCATCTTTGACACTTTCTAATTACTTAGGAGATGCCAAATGAGAGAAACATGAATTGTGACTTTTTTTACCCTGTACTTGGCCATTTCATTAGTGAAGCTTTGTCGTAGAGAACTACTATCGCCAAAATTGCAACATTCACGAATAACCAATTTTCTGTGAGGGTAGGAACCCTGAAAGGGAATTTCTTTTCAGAAGAATACATCACAATATTTAAAAGGAAGAGATCTTGTGAAATGGGCACCAGTGGAAAAGTCCAAGCCTGTTTTCCATCTGTGTTTGGGGAATGGTTAATAGCAATGTGTGGGAAGTCAAACAAAAACGGAGAGCCGAGATTTTCTTTGCTTTGTACAACAGGATGTTTGTTTAAGGGAAGTACGAGTGGGGGTTGGAACGTGGAGAGACACACACCAGCAGTTCAAAGGACTTCTGTGTGTGCAAGATAGCAAATAAACCGAAGAGGCAATTTTCATAGAAAATATTTGCCCAGCCATAAAGGAAAGCCAGTGAAATTGTAAGGTTGCTGCAGAGTAGTTAAATCCATCAGATAGGGCTCAACTCTCAGGCATTGCTGATAATCCATCTCAGTTGGCTTCTCTGGGTTTTTCCATCTTTTCTCTAAAAGTCTCCATATTTCCATTGAATTTCTTCTGGAATTAATCTGTACCACTGAAAAATGTGATTCAACTCCTTTAAAAAGCTTCTGATTCCCATCTTAGGAAATATAAATGCAAAGATAGTGCCATAGCTGCTTGCTCAGTTTCAAGGCATCTAGATGTTAGCAAATCCGAAAATAAATTGGGGAAGGCATTTTATTATACATTATACAATATGATGAAGAAACCACAGAGAAAATGGGGATTTTTAAAATAAGGAGTACAAACATATAGTCATAAAAGGTAAGATAATGTCTACCGAAATAATGAGTTGGAAGAATAATTTTATATGACTTTACTGCCTCATGAATATAAACGACAAACAACTGTATTCCTTATGAATATAAACAATTTAAAATATTGGAAATACTTTAAAAGAAGCCAATTATAATTTTGATATTTAATTATCTTCAAAGAAAAACAAATTTCAGATTCTCAACTTTTCACCAATGAAATTATAGGCTGTCTGATTCTCTATGAAGTTATTAAAATGGTAAAGGAACTTTAAAATATCTTATTCCCACATATTTGAACCTTTCTTACTTGTGTACAGTAGCACCCTCCCCCGCCTGCCCATCCATGGTTTTGCTTTTCTTGGTTTCAAATTATAGTCTGAAAATCTTGAGAGAGAGAAACCATATTCACATAACTTCTATTATGGTATATTATTGTAACTGTTCTATTGTATTATTATTGTTGCTAATCTCTTACCATGCCTAATTTATAAATTAAATTTTTTCATAGGTATGCATCTATACGACAAAACATAGCATGCAGGATTTGGTACTATTCATGGCTTCAGGCATCCACTGGCAGTCTTGGAACATTTCCCTCTAGGATAAAGAGGGACAACTGTAAATTCAAGTCAATGTCATATAAATGTAAAAGCATAGTTCATATTTGGAGTAAAATTAAACTTATTTCAAAGAAAATATCCTAATATACAATGTATCATTCAATTTCAGAAAATAAAATGTCTTCCAGCCTTACATCTTGAAGGTTAAAATTTATGCATATTGTAATTAAAAAATAAATAGGTCTCTAAGCTACCTAATCCTCAAATGTGCCAAATGTGGCAAACATTTTACTTCCATAAAAATAAATTTCTAATTCTGAAGGATTAGTTGAGCCTCCCATCAAGGAATTCTGTGATGTTTATTCGTTTATCTAAATACGTTTTCCAGACTTATGAATATTTATGAACCACAGGGCTCAATCCAGCATTATAAGAAGTGAGAGGTAGTGTCTTCTAAACATAAAGTATGCTTTTAATTCTACTGCTTCTCCAGATACTCACTGGCATCTTGTCATGCTTGAATGAGCCATTCAAAATAGAGCTGCCATCTAATAGAAGTACCTGAAGTGCAAAAAATGAGAGGAGAATTTAATGAAGCATAAATTGTCTGTTTAGTGGGAGATAGAGACCCCTTTACTGTACCGCGATTAAATGAAATGTAGTAGAGGCTTCATCAATCCCAACCACCTTCTGTTTTGCAGACAGGAAACCTACGCGAGATGAATTAATGTCTTTGTTGTCAAGTGTGGTGCATGTAATGTATTCTCTCTCTCTTTCACTATACACATAGGATATACACAGTCTTTTTATAGTAAAGAATTGACCGTGTGTAAGACACTGTGTTCAGCACTGGTGAGGGATACGAAGATCAATAAAAATGGCTCCACTATCTATAGGAAACAGTAACCTTTATCAGATATCAGTGGGTTCATTTATTTTTTAACCAAAAAGTTATTGTGCAGCTCTCCAGGCTAAGACTGTGGAAGACCCAGGCGCCGAAATTTGAAGAAAGAGCAAATATAGTGGCTCAGTGGAAAAAGACCCAGCTATTTTGGACAATGAACTTTCTGCTGATTGTGAACTATGTTGAATTTCTCAATCATATGTGTGTGTCCAGGGGGTGACTATGGGCATAAAAGCTGGTGGCTTAGTCACTGAGGGGAGAGGAAGCAGAGGGCTGTGGGAAGATGAGCAAGCGTCAAGTACACCCTCTCCCCACGTAGAATTCTACAGGGACCACGAAGCTGAGGAAATGGGGATGAAAACAGGCGAAATGACCAAGCAGGTCCAGGAATGAAAATGGCTATTAGCTAAGAGATCCATCAGGTTCAGAAAATGGAAACAACAGCCAAGACATCTAAAAATCCACCAATAGCACGCTATTCAGTCATGTGTTCATTATTTTAGAAAGATTTCTTTTTTTTTTTTTTTCCTTTTTTACTGACCGGTAACGGGATCGCAACCCTCAGTGTTGCGCCCGTACCGGGGATGGCAACGGGATCGCAACCCTCGGTGTTGCGCCCACACCATGCTCAACCAGTGAGCGGGAACCGGTCTCCACACGGGATCCGAACCCTTGGCGGGAGCGCTGCCACACTCCCAAGCAGCGCACTGTCCGGTGCGTCACCGGGCCGGCCCTAGAAAAGATTTCTTGA
>NW_007727703.1:215049-217885 GCF_000696425.1 Galeopterus variegatus | reverse complement strand
TGGGGATGAAAACAGGCGAAATGACCAAGCAGGTCCAGGAATGAAAATGGCTATTAGCTAAAAGATCCATCAGGTTCAGAAAATGGAAACAACAGCCAAGACATCTAAAAATCCACCAATAGCATGCTATTCAGTCATGTGTTCATTATTTTAGAAAGATTTCTTTTTTTTTTTTTTTTCCTTTTTTACTGACCGGTAACGGGATCGCAACCCTCAGTGTTGCGCCCGTACCGGGGACGGCAACGGGATCACAACCCTCGGTGTTGCGCCCACACCATGCTCAACCAGTGAGCGAGAACTGGTCTCCACACGGGATCCGAACCCTTGGCGGGAGCGCCGCCGCACTCCCAAGCAGCGCACTGTCCGGTGCGTCACCGGGCCGGCCCTAGAAAAGATTTCTTGAGAGCCTATGTATTTAAAGCATTTCGGCTGCCAGTCACTAGGCATACAGTAGTGAATATGACTGACACGGTTCTTGCCTTTTTGTAGTTTAGTGGTGAATGGTTGGTTGTTTCTGCCATGAAGCTATATCACTTACCACTTTTCCCTGTTGTACCATCCAGGATCCAGTTCAGCATCACCCATTACATTTAGTTATGTCTCTTTAGACTTCCTTAATCTGGAACAGTTCTTTGGTGGTCTTTTCATTTTCTTGACCTTGATTGTTTGAAAAAACATTGACCCATTAGTTTATGGAATGTCCCTCACTTCTGGTTGTCTGATGTTACCTTCTGATTCAAATCAGATAATGTTCTTATGGAAAATGACCATAGAAATGATGTTGTGTCTTTCCAGGACATCATGTCAAGAGGGAGAGACATGGCATTTTGGAACAATCCAAGCATGGCCATAGTTTGTTTTTATTTTCTTTTATTACCCTATTCTTTCCCCCTAACCTCTTCTATCTCCATACTGTAGATTTCTAGCTTATTAATATTTACCTAGTCTGGAATATTTCCTCTAAACTCCAGACCTACAAATTCAATTGCTTGCTTATCTCTGCTTAGATCCTACAAAGTTGCTTTATACTCAAAATATGTAAGATCAAACTCACAGTCTTCCACTAAGGACTCATCCCACACGTACAGTGTTTCCCATCTCAGCTGATGGTGTCACCATCCGATCAATTTGCAAACTGAAATTCTAAAAGTAATTCTTGATGTTTCCTTTACTCTTACTTCCCTGACCTCCAATCAAATTTATCATCAGATTCTGTCAATTTTACCTCCTAAATATTTCAAATGATCGTTCATTTTTCTCATTCTTCACTGACGAGTTTTTGGTACAGGAGACTATCATTTCCCACCAAGTCTGCTTGGCAAAATCTACTAGCTGGTTTTCCTGTCCCCTTCTGAACTTTCTCCACATGGCAAATAGAGGGATTTTTGAAAATGTGATACTGATCAAGTCATTCTCCAACTGTCGTAACCCACCCCAATCACCTCTAATTAATTCCCATTGCTCTTAGAATAAAGATCAGAATCACCCAAGTCTCTTAAGGCTCTACATGGCCACACCCCTAAATTCCTCTCCACCCCATCTCAACCCATCAGCTCCATCTATTTCTGCCCTCAAACTGCACTTGCATTTTTAAGTTCCTAAAGCAACTCTTGACCCATTCAGACTTTGTATATGCTTTTCTGTTCACTTCATCTGAACCAGTCATGACCATCTCAGTCATGACCATCTCTGAATTAACAGAAAAGATGATATTAACTTCCACAGATGCTCTCAACACAGCATCCTTCAAGCATGTAACTTAACTTGACTACAACCTTCTTCCAGCTAACCTGTACTTCTGTTTGGTCTATGTAGATCATAAGTCAAAATGTGGCTAAGATTATTTTACTATTACGAAATTTTACCATAAGATTAAGCTAGGATCAAGACTTGCTAAGAAAAGACAAGAAGACAGTTATTGCATGCTGTTTAAAAATTTTCAGGCCATTGATTTTTTTATTATTTTTTTTTTGAGACACCATTTATCCTAATTGCACGCAGGGATGAATAACCTGAACTCACCTCAAGCAGCATAGACAGTTGTGTCGGTCTTGGTGAATCAGATTATTTCTGAGTTTACAAACTGTGCTTGCTATTTTGAGTAATACTAAAGCAAACTTTTACAAGTGATATGCCTCAAGGGTGGGATTAAGAGGGACTTTCAATACCTTCGTATTTGATATTTTTGTAATTTTTGTAAAATTTGAGTTTCAATAATAAACATGTAATGCTTTTGAATTTAGCAAAAAGCAATATAATACAACTTTTTTAAAGGACCCATTTGGTGAATACTTTTTCAAAACTCAAAGTTTAGTTTTTGCTTTCTCTTACAGTTTTTTAAATCACAAGATTTCATCACTCCTACTTGACAATGCAAATAGTCCAGTTAAGTTATACAGCTTTGGCATTTAAAACTAATCAGAGTACTAAAGATGTAAAAATAAATAAATAAATAAAGTGAACTACAATCCAAAAAGGGATTAGCCATTCCAGGAAAGAACAGAACCATGGTTGCTCTCATCCCTAATGCAACAGTGGGAGGAAAAGTCTGCCATAGAAGTGAGTGACATAAAACCAGCCAGACTTTCAACAAACTTTTAGCAGTTGCATGTGACTTGATGTGATGGATTAGATCCCAATGTGTCCCAGAGCCAGAGCAAGTCTCCACTTACCCATCAACTCTTCCCCATCAGACTTCACTTATGTATTGGGGTTAAATGCTGAAGGCTGGTATCAGGGCAGAAGAATGACGATAAATCCCTCTGAGGATCTCCAGGCCCTCCTTGAGAACAAGGTAGCATCTGCTGAAGGCTGGAAGTAGGACAGGAAAGTAAAA
>NW_007727703.1:213234-214265 GCF_000696425.1 Galeopterus variegatus | reverse complement strand
GGCCCTCCTTGAGAACAAGGTAGCATCTGCTGAAGGCTGGAAGTAGGACAGGAAAGTAAAAGTTCTTCCAGGCTCTAAAGGCCTCCATTGAATGCATTATCTCAACCCCCTAAAGACTGGGGCCAGAAATTTCCTGGAATACATAAGGCCAATAACTGTACCAGAGAGCAAAGAGTACTTCACAGAAGACCCAAAAGCTGGTATTCACAGACTGTAAAAGCTTCTCTTCCATTCAGAAAGCTGTTGGCCAAGCCCTAGAGCACAGAGAGATGTTTGGAGTCTTGTGAATGTCCAAGTCTCAAGTCTACTGAAGGGAAGGCCCAGATTCTACTATTAAATCACTTGAGTCCAATAGTTAACTGAATAACTAAAGCAGTAACAAAGCCCAGTCACAGCTAATCTATAGATTAGATTGACTCAGTCTGCCATACTAGTGGCATGACAGAAGTAGGGGATACCATGTTCTGGGGGTAAATATTACTTCAGACTCCACTTATGGTTTACATGCAATGTTGACCACATAATACAATGGAAAACAGTATGGAGGTTTCTCAAACAACTACAGATAGAACTAACATATAATCCAGCAATCCCACTACTGGATAGATATACCCAAAGGAATGGAAATCATCATGTCAAAGGGAAACCTGCACTCCCATGTTTGTCCCTACTCTATTACAATAGCCTAAAGTTGGAACCAACCTAAATGTCCATCAACAGAAGACTGGATAAAGAAAATATGGTGTATATATATGCACAATGGACTACTACTCAGCCATAAAAAACAATGAAATTCTGCCATTTGCAGCAACATGGATGAACTTGGAGAAAATTAGGTTAAGTGAACTAAGCCAGGTACACAAAGAGAAATACCACATGTCCTTACTTATAAGTGGGAGGAAAGAAAAAAGAGAGAGAGACAGAGAGAGAGAGAGAGAGAGAAGGAGAGGAGGGAGGGAGGGAGGGAAAAAAAGGAAAGAAAGAGAGAGAGAGAAAGAAAGAAAGAAAGAAAGAAAGAAAGAAAGAAAGAA
>NW_007727703.1:210718-211615 GCF_000696425.1 Galeopterus variegatus | reverse complement strand
TTTTTATGTACTAATGGGTCAATTATGCTTTATCTTCTATGAAAAACTCAATTTTTCCCTTATGAATTCATAGCAATTATTTTTATGTTCTGCAAACAAATCATCTTTCAATTATATACATTGGAAATAGTTTCTATTTCCACATATATTATAAAATTTATGATGCATTCCTATTGTGAGAGTACTTCAAAAAGTTCATGGAAAGATTTGTACTATCTTTCAATTTTATTTTTCCATCAACTTTTTGAAGTACCCTCTTACTTTACTTTAAACATTTAATTGTCTTTTAAAATATTAAAAATGAGAAAAATGTATTTTATACCCACCATTTCTGACAGTTCTCATTCCTTCGTGCAGATTCAGATTTGTATGTTATCATTTTCCTTCTTTCTGAAGAAGTTCCTTTAAAATATTTAATAATGTATATCTGCTAATAATGAGTTCTCTAAACATTAATTTTTCTGAAAAAAATCTTTGTTTAACCTTCCTTTTTAAAATATATTTTCACTGGACAAAGAACTCTACATTGATAGTTCTTTCTTTCAGGACTTTTCGAGTGTGCCTACATTGTTTACTGGCTTGCATCATTTCTGACAAGAAGTCTGCTGTTATTCTTGTCTTGTATTTCTGTTTGCATTTTATTTCCCTTTTCAGTACNTATACATGATCAAGAGTTTCTCTAAGCACTGTACCTATGAGTGGAATTTTACTAGCTAATGCAATTTTTTCCCATGGTAGTTGTACCAGAAGTGTATGAGTTCCTACTTCTGTATATCCTCATCAACACCAGATGTTGTCAAACTTTTTGACTTTTGCCAATTGGTGGATTTTAGGTGGGATCTTATCATGATTTTAAGCTGCAGTTCTTTAATTTCTCATGAGGCTGGGACTCTTTTT
>NW_007727703.1:206041-209125 GCF_000696425.1 Galeopterus variegatus | reverse complement strand
AAATATATTTTCACTGGACAAAGAACTCTACATTGATAGTTCTTTCTTTCAGGACTTTTCGAGTGTGCCTACATTGTTTACTGGCTTGCATCATTTCTGACAAGAAGTCTGCTGTTATTCTTGTCTTGTATTTCTGTTTGCATTTTATTTCCCTTTTCAGTACTTTAATCATATGGAATCTGTGGTTTCTGCTGGCAAATCTGTAGTCATTTAAATTGCTTTCCCCCTGTATGTAAAGCATCATTTTCTCTGGACTCCTTTAAGGTTTTCTCTTCCTCACTGATTATCAGCATTTGGTTATGAGATGCCTTGTTTGAGTTTTCTTTGTTCTGCTTGGAATTTATTGAGATTCTAGGATATGTGGGACTATAGTTTTCAACAAATTTGAATTTTTATCTATATTTATTCAAAAGTTTTTTCTGTCTGCTCTTCTCTCCTCCATAATTTCACGTATGTTAGACCTGCTGATATTGCCCCACAGCTCAGTAATACGTTTATTATTTTGGATCCTCTCTTTCTGTGTGCAGTTTTTTCTTCTTTCGCTCTGTACCATGAATTCTAACTTCCTTGGCTTCCCCAATCTCTGATCTCTTATCTCCTCAACTCAGTGAAACTTATGTGCTTTGTAAACCTCCCCTGCCTGTTCGATGGCCTATAAACTACTTCCAGGCAATGAGTTGACCCCTTTGTTTCTCTTCTCTGTGGGATAATAGTCCCCTGATTCTTGTTGACCAATGTCTTAAAATTATTGTTTCACATATTTTGTCATGTTTTCTAATTGTCTAAGACAGAAGGACTTATCTGTTCCTTGTTACTCCATCATAGGCAGAAGCAAACATCTACTATTGTCATCTTACAGTTGAAACTAAAGCATAAAAAATTTAGTGAGTGGGCAGGTGCTAAGTGCAGAAAATGAGTACAGTTCCCTTCTCATCAGGGCTTGGATGCAACCTGGAGCTTGCTCCTGATTAGCCACTCAGAGCCATGTCCCCACTTTACCACCACATTCTATGCTCAAACTGCCCCACAGGCCCCACCACTCCAATACCATGCAGCAACCACCTCTTCTCAGTTACCTGACATGACAACCTCCTTGGAGGTGCCCCAGAACTACATTGGCACTACAGAACCAAAAAGGTGGCCACCTTTTTATCAGGATATTAATTAGCGGACCTTGATAATAGGAGAGCAGGCTGATTGCAATGGAGTATGTGTAACACCTAGAAAATGTGTGAATCTTGTTATTACTGGAACTGTAAAAACTAGCCACTGACAATAATGACTTCTGTATGATTGACTTCCTTAAGACGCATTACTTAAATAAGTGAAATATGTTTTAAAAATTGATGATCATGTAATAATCTTGTGCAAGAGAGGGGTTCCAAAACCTGGCATCCCAGAGTATATTTATTTGACAAGTACACCCAGGAGACAGTGACAGTGAGAGGCAAGCCTCAGGCTGGTTTCCCCACAGCCAATGGGGAATAATAGCTTCCCATGGTGAATAATGCAGTGCATTCATATTTGAGTTACCTTTACACTTTCCACAGGCTTTACCAAAACATTCACGTCTGCTTTGTTCCTACATTTGCACCATTCCTTTCAATAAAGTAATTTAGTGCTAAAAAGTAAAAGAGATTGACTTATCTATTAAAAAAAATGTAAATCACTAGCAGAGGTTAACAACTTTTACATAATAGTTGGTTATTGACAAAGGAATTTACATACATACATACGTATCCTGACTTTCGGCTTGAGTTGGTTTTTTTGTTTGTTTGTTTGTTTGTTTTAACTAAATGAAAGTTACAAAAAGTTTCATGATAGTAGAACACTTTATCTTTTGTTTTTATGGCAGTTGGCCAGTTCGGGGATTCAAACACTTAACCTTGGCTTTATAATACCACACTCTAACCAACTGAGCTAACTGGCCGGCCCAACAGTAAAACACTGTAGAGGTGAATTTCAGGAACTAGGTTTTCTCTTTAGTATTCTAAATATATAAAATTATTAGCTATTTTTGAATGTGTTACACTTTTCTTAAACGTAAGTGATTTTTATCAAGTACATTTTCTTGGTGTTTTTATTTATTCTTATAGCCTTTATTTCATTATCATGTGTGTTTAACCTACCAAATTCATTCACACAGTGATAATCTTGCTTTCAAAGAATTATTAAATGGGCAAGAAGCCTTTGAGCATAATAATAGTTCATTCTTAGAAACAGGAAGCAAAACTTTGCCAAGATTAAACAAGCCCAAACACCAAAGATTCAAGGTCAGTTTGAAACAGAAACCGCAAATTTTGATTGGATCTAAACTTGGCAATGTATGGCTCACATGAATTGCTTTTAGTATTGTATAGAGGAGAGATATATATACACAGTCTAACAAAGGGAGACAGGGAGACCAGTTTAAGCTAGCAGAACATTCAGGAAAGGATTAAAAACTCAGGTCTGTTTTAGTGAACACGGATCGGGAGCCCTTGATTTCATGTCTTGTCACTAACACACCTGGAGTAAGTTAACAGAAGGACAAATGCTTTGAGAGAAATCAACAAAATGTTCTGAGATAAATGAATGGCACACACAGAAACATGCCAAGTACGCATTTTCCCTCAGAGGAATGGTCCAAAACTAAGAACTAAGAATTCAAAAGATAGAGTTTAAATATGAAAAAATAAATTTAGGAATTCTCTTTTTCTTAATTTACATGATGCAGTTAACTGGTCCGACTTAGAAAAGCAAAAATACATTTGTGAAGTGTTTTCAAGTCACTAAAAAGACAGAAGAAATATACATCAAAATATTTTATTTTTAAAGTGCTACTATAAATAAGTTACTATTATATAGCTGGAAACTGGTTTGTCATTGCCCACAGATCTCATGAATTACCACTGTAGAGTTTGATAGCACTTCACTGTGTTTCTTGAAAGGCCTCACATATTCAAAAACACAGACCATAACTTTTTTAAAACTTTTAAAAATTTTGAAATATAATACACATGAAGAGAAAATATAAAACATAAACATAATTGATTATTATAAAAGAAAATATCAGGGAACCAATACATGGGTCAAAAAATAGAA
>NW_007727703.1:204676-205508 GCF_000696425.1 Galeopterus variegatus | reverse complement strand
AGAACAGTCAGTGTCGACAAACCACAAGCCCTCTCCAAGGTTCACAACATATAGAATTGTTCACGAAAATAAGCTCATAATGCTTTTGGAGAATAAAAATAACATTGTAAATCATATCTTTAAAAATTAATATCCCAGGTAAGTAGCCTATTACAGACTCGTTTGAACAGTCCTGGTAAATTAAAACCCCCAGTAAGTGAGGATTTGTATTTAGTTTGAGTGAAATATTTCAAGATAGGAGTAAGAAATAATGAATATTGTCAGTCTTGCCACTATAAAACTCAGCTTTGCCCTCGTGGTGTCTTCTTCATGATGATATTATACTGCTAGGCTCTGAGACCCACCTAGGGATGTTTCACTGTGGTCTGAAAAGCCAGTTCTCTATCAGAGAAAACAGGCAAATATTGAGGTTTAGAGGAAAAATTTGTGGAGGCATGGATAGATATTGGCCTGATGTAGCGTACACTGTCTAGAATAAAGGAAGAACTTGTCCTCCTCAAAGACAGTTTACTTTGTGTTTCTGCCTCTGTCCTCCCAGGACCCAGTGCTTCAATTGGAAGCTGCTTCTGGCAGCACAAATGCGGCAAATCATGCACAGCTAGAGATTGTTCACAAATGGGTTCTAAGACAGCTTCTATTCAAAAGGGACCACATATTGACCACAATATAATTTCTCCCCCTCTCTTACACCAAATCTTCTGAAATATGTTTTGAGATAAGCATGGATTTTTAAAAGTCTACATACTGGGCCGGCCCGGTGGCACACTGCGCTAGTGCGCCGCTTGGGAAGCTTGGCGGCGCTCCCGCCGAGGGTTCGGATCCCACATACAGA
>NW_007727703.1:201091-203570 GCF_000696425.1 Galeopterus variegatus | reverse complement strand
GACACTGAGGGTTGCGATCCGTTGCCGGACACGGAAAAAGACAAAAAAAAAGAAAAAAAAGTCTGCATACTGACTTTGTTAAACTTTTGATAAAGGTAACACCATAGTTATGTGCAATTGTCGGGTGGATAAACTAAATCTTTCTCTATAGTTTTATCAAGAAAAATGAGAAGAAAGACTAAATGACTGAATGAATAAGTGAAATTCTACTTGTGTGCTCTTGCCAGCAGGTGTTAGGCTGCCCATGTCTTGGAACTATTTCTTGTCCCAGCAGAAAGCATACTAGAAGCTTCCTGACTAGGACAAAATTGAATTGCAAACCAGATTCTTGTATCCTGACTTGGTTACCTAATCAACTGCTGCCCAGCTTCCTGGTAAGGTTTTTCCCTCATCACCTTGCCTGGCCCTCTGGCTTCCCTTTGCCTTGTGGACTTTCTGTCTCAACCCACTTGCCTGGGCTTTGGCTCTGTTAAGCGACCTGACTCCAGCATGAGTCCTGGAGCTAGCCTGATTATGGCACAGGCTCACTGTCAACCTCTGGGCACTTATGCATTCTTTTTCTAACCAAACCACTGCCTCGTAATACCTAGCCTTTGCCTTTGTTTGAGTCCCTGGCCACCTTCTGGACCACCCCCTCTTCCAAATTCAACCTATCTCGCTTTTCTCAGGGCCTGCCTTTGCCTTGTCACATGATACGTTCTGCTCTGGTCACCAGGCCGACATCATTACTGGTCGTTATCATTACTAGGATTTAATGCACTATCTATATTGTTATTGCCTGTCAGCTTGTTTCTCCAACTATACCAAAAGGATTGATTCTAGACAGGTTCTATCTCCACATCCCCAGCAACCAGCTTTGTACCTAGAATACAATGTGCATATAATGCATATTTACTGATGAAAGCTTTTAACCTGGATCAGGATGATTCAGGTGACATGGAGTCTAATCTTGTTCTATCACCATCTAATACGATAATCTTAGGCAAATGATATGATATGCTTCATCCTCGGTGTCTACGTTTGCATAACAAGGATGATCAGGGAGATGATCTCTAAGATTGCCTTCAGTCCCCAAATTCTTCAACTGCTGAGTACTTGGAATCTTGACTATGAAATCTTCCAAAATGACAGTACTCAATTTTCACACTAAGAGAGGAATCTTGATTGTTCTCATCATTATTCAAAACTGTCATTTTCAGACAAAAACAATTTTTAAAGCAAATGATATATATTTACCTTTCTCACACCCACCAAAATGCTGAGCACATTGACACTTCAATTCCAGGACCAATCTAAGAGAGGAAACGCCACCTAGTGGACGCATTCCTGGGCAATGCCCTCCCCACAGGAGCAAGACGAAGCTTTGTTCTCAGTGGCTGATGGATCCTACCCATAGATTCTCCTTCCTCCACCTGACACTCACATCTCAACCTTGTGATNTCCAGCCAGCTCAGGACATTATGATATTTTAATTTCTGTTTCCTATAACCACCGACTTAATGCAAAATTTCTTCACATCTCTGCAGACTTTTGTGTAATTTCTCTTTCTCTGACATCTGTTATTATGTTTCAAAAAATTTTTGGAAGCTCTCCGAACCTAAAAATAATTATTTCATTGATCCTAATATCTATTCAAATTAAAGTTGTCTCCCTCTCTCCCTTTCTTCCTTTCTTCCAAGAAAATCATTCAAAACAGTTCTAACTAAGGGATTAATACAATCTCCCTGATTTCTATAGACACATTTCCAGTGGCAATTCTGTAGAGCCTCAGTCCTATATAAACNTGTTTATTTGGATCATATTTGATTTAATTTTTACCTATCTGTTTTACATGTACAGTGTGTGGTGGGCATTTTAAGGAAAAAAGATAAGGTCCGGCAAACTCAGACTGGGTCTTCTCAGTCTCTTATCAATTTGGTTTGAAAACAATCCTTGAGCATTCGGAGACGCCTTGGCTAGACAGACAGAAAAGGGATAGTAGAGTTCACATGTCTCCCAAGCAGAGCAGACTGTGGAGCCCAACCTTTCATCCAGTTCATCATCAAAGGCTCAGCATTTTGCAATTTTCCTTGTTTTAAAGGGAAATGGTATAGAAATTAATCTAAGGCTTTGGATTAGTAACGTTATTTCAGCATGAAGTGGAATCTTTGCATGGATAAAGTTTTCATTGAGCTTAAGGAAATCTAAACTACCACTACTTAAAATGAACAAAAGGACACGATACACTAGGTTTTCTTTCTCCACCTAGGAGAAAAATATCCATGAGTTCTGCCCATTGAGGTTCAAAGAAGCTTAGGAAAAGGTGGTCTTGGTTAATTAATGAAACATCAAGAGGATTGCTACAAACCTCCAGCCCGGTTTCTGATGCCTCCAAGGTACTTTCTTATTTTCGCAGCAGAAACTTAGTCATTTAACCAGAGTTAATGATTCCTTCCAGCAGCCCCAGGTCGGCCCAGCTATTCATATTGTAATTGCATCA
>NW_007727703.1:192380-200185 GCF_000696425.1 Galeopterus variegatus | reverse complement strand
CCCTGATTTCTATAGACACATTTCCAGTGGCAATTCTGTAGAGCCTCAGTCCTATATAAACTGCTGAAAAGATTCTGTCAAGATTTCTAAACAATATTGTCCTCCCTCTGCTCTTGAACAGGTTTCATAGGCTTGCTCTTCTTCCTGGCACCTTTTAAAAGAAGGTAAATGTCGGGGCCGGCCCTGTGGCGCACTGCTATAGTGCGCCGCTTGGGAGCGCGGTGGCGCTCCCGCCAAGGGTTTGGATCCCACATACAGACCGGTTCCCGCTCACTGGCTGAGCGAGGTGTGGGAGCAACACCGAGGGTTGCGATCCCGTTGCCGGTCCCGGTCCGGTACGGGCGCAACACTGAGGGTTGCGATCCGTTGCTGGTCACGAAAAAAATAAAAATAAAAATAAAAGAAGGTAAATGTCAATCTAAAAAGCTAAATAGGAAGGACTCAGTGGGGAAAACATGAAGAAATTACAGTTAGCCTTGGTAAAAATAAAAATAAAAGAAGGTAAATGTCAACCTAAAAAGCTAAATAGGAAGGACTCAGTGGGGAAAACATGAAGAAATTACAGTTAGCCTTGGTCATGCTCCCCTTACACTCTACGACCAAAGGAAGTCATGCTCCCCTTACACACTACGACCAAAGGAAAATACACTGTCATACAAAAGCTGCCCTTGTTCCTCCAATATATTTTATACCCCCAGCAAAACCCCTACAGAGACCATAGACAAAGACCAATTTCAAAATCAACATGCCAATAAATAAGCATGCAATACATATCTATCTATACACTAGGTCATCTTAAGTGTTGAACAGAGAATAGAAATAAATACTTACATAAGGCACGGTTCTTGGATCCTGAGAGCTAACAATATTATTTGGATGGCATG
Source organism: Galeopterus variegatus (assembly GCF_000696425.1). NCBI lineage: Eukaryota > Metazoa > Chordata > Mammalia > Dermoptera > Cynocephalidae > Galeopterus > Galeopterus variegatus. Next base: position 199,301 of record NW_007727703.1, on the reverse strand, counting down.
ACTAACATATAAACATTCATGGGTAACAGATAAGCAGGTACGTCATAAATCTAATCTAATTTTTCTGTAGAAATAGTGGCATAATTGAGGCTGTGTCACTAACCAAAGACTTGATGCTAAACCTTTTACAGAATTAATCATAAACATCATGTTGAATTAAGTACAAAGTATGGTATAAATGTTTTTAACAGGTATATCAGGAGGTCAACAGTAAAAAATGGTGTAGTTGGTGACTGGTGCCCACACCCCACCCAAAAAAGTCCATACATTAACCCCCAGAACCTGTAAATATGACATTATTTGGGAAAAAGGGTCTTTGTAGATGTAATTAAGTTAAGGATCTTAATATGAGATCGTCCTAGATTACCCAATTGGGCCCTAAATCCTATGATAAACATTCTTATAAGAGACAGAAGAGTAGACATAGATGCAGAGGAGAAGGCCACGTGAAGACAGAAGCAGAGATTAGAAATACGCAGCCACCAACCAAGAAACCCTTGGAGACACCTGAAGCTGAAAGAGGTGAGAAAGGATTCTCCCTGTGAGTTTCTTGAGGGAGAGCGGCTCTGCCAACACTGTGATTTTAGGCCTCTAGTCCTTAACTGTGAGAGAATAAATTTCTGTTGGTTTAAGCTATTTCTGTTGTTTTAAGTTTGTAGTAACTTGTTATGGCAGCCACAGGATACTAATATACATGTTGTCTTAGTATATTCCCACTGCTGTAACAAAATACCACAGACTGGGTAATTTATAAACAACAGATATTTATTTCTCACAGTTCTATAGGGTGGGAAGTCCAAGATCAAGTTACTGGCAGGTTCGGTGTCTGGTCAAGGCCAGGTCTCTGCTTCCAAGATATTGCCTTGTTGCTGCGTTCTCTGGAGGGGATGCATTCTGTGTCCTCACATGGCATTAGGGATAGAAGGACAAAAGGGGGTAGCTAGTTATAAGGACACCAATCCCATTCGTGAGGATGGATCCCTTATGGTCTAATCACCTCCTGAGAGCCCCACCTCTTAACACCATCCCCTTGGGGGTTAAGTTCCAGCATATGAATTTTGGAGGGACACATACCTTCACACCACAGCATTTTGTAACAAATCACATAAATCCTTTTTGATGGTCTCATTTTACTTATAATTCCTTCTTTACCTTTACTGTAGTGAATCAGAAATTAGAGGTATAGAAATATAGGATTAATAAAATTCAGTAGAGTTTCTGTGGGGATTGTAATAGCATTTTTAAAGAAATGTCTGGGGATAATGCTAAGATTTAGAAAAACTTATCCATGTGTATCTGCTTTGCTCTCACCTTTCCACTTATTTAAAGTAATGTGTAACAAGTAAAATCATTAAGGAATAAGCTTTGGGTCATCTATTACCTTCAAATCAAAGTCTGTCTGGCTTCTTAGGGCAAATCTACTTAAGAAATTGTATTGTTTCTCTTATATAGAATACACTTGAGAAAACAAGATTACAAATCTTTAAAATATTCAAACCAATACTTTTGAGCACTTTGATCTACTACATATAGTGTTAACTTCATCATTTTGGAATCCGTAAAGCTTGCTTGGATTTGATGTCCAAAGCCAAAGTCATACATTGTTGAAACTTGATCCTGAACATGCATAATGAAAAGCATTTGTATCTTAGACATGAGATGGCCTCTGTCAAATAGCAATTGTTTGCGATCGTTATTTCCCCCTGTAATAGTCATCTTAGGGTAAAATTTGAGATACAATTCTGAAATAATGAGATTAATTCCTAAACATTACTGGGTACATAGTAGGCACTCAATAAATCTTTGTTCAGTGAGTGAATTTATTCGGCTAAGAGTCTGATCTTAGGTCACCCTCTATTAGGATATGCATAATTAAATAAACCTGCTAAAGCTGAGATATTTGTAGAAGTCAGAGACAGCCATAAAATAAAGCCCATCTTATTTCTTTATGCAGAAAAACAGCTGCAAATCCTTGAAGAGGCTGGAAGAGTGAAGCTAACCTGGAATTAAATGAGAGCTTGGGACTGGGGTACACTAGAGGGAGCAGCCACTACTCAGCTGTAACCAGTTGTTGCCATGCAGAAATTTGAGCCTCATGTTTTCAAAAAATCCAGAAATATAGATGAGAGCACTTGCCATTTTAAAAGTTGGCAATAAATTCACTCTTTTTAAAAAGACACTCTGTGACGGCCAAACAAAACACATCTGCTGGCCAGATAGCCCAGAGCCCTCCAGACTAAGTCTCTACTTCTCAGCATCTTCCACTTTTCTCTGTTTCCTTGGGTTTCTCTTGATTTCCTCTTTCTTTCTCTGCCTTCTTTCAGCTTCTTAAACCACTGATTAGCTAGGAACCGGCATCTGGGATAGAAGTTGTGCGGGGCAGAATGATTGGAGAACTGGGGGGGTTCAGAATGTTGGAACAAGTCTCTCCTGGACCAAGGCAGAAAGCAGCCCAGGAAGCAAGTGAATGGGATTTGGACATCATAAATGCTGAGGTTAGGTCCATAACTTAATGAATATCTATCATTGAATGTTACTTAACCCCTTTGGTTTTTAGTTTCTTCATCTATAAAATGGGAATAATTGTACCAATATCCACTGTACAATTATTACTAAACCCAATGAAATAATAGCTTTAAATGAACCTTATAAATATAAAGGGCCATACAATCATTAATTCACACAATAATTATTAATAATAGGGGGATTATTTATGTTCTGCATGTTGTTATTATAGTATAATTCTCAGTGCACCAGAAATGTGCACAGCCAGAAGCCAAATAGTCATAAATCAAACATGTACTGAATTATACAAGACATATAATTTAGTGCTAAATTATGTGGTAGAAACTAAAAGTGCCATAAAATTTCAGAGAAGATTAATGACAACTAGAGTAATAAGGGAAAGAGTCTTGGAGTGACACATACTAGACATTGAAGGGTACAAAGGATACTCATAATATTACTGGGTTGTTTCAGGTGTCACCCAAATTTCACATAGGAATTAGATTTTTATGAATATGCCCTATGTGGAGCAGCAAACCAATTTAGTTGTTGGTTTCTTAAACTTTATTCATTTATTCGTTCAACTTATATTTATTGAGTACCTGTATTTTCCAGGCACTTTGATAGGTGCTAAGGATACACTGTCCATTCCCTCAAGGAGTTTACCATGAAGAATAAATTCAGAAAATGGTAGGTTAAACAAAATAAAACCTTCTTGGGTGCAATTATTGTATGTTTGTATGTGTGTATGTATGTGTGTTTAACTGATAGATTTTTCGCATCCTTTAGTGTCCTTGAGTCTGGAAATACAAAGAAAATAATGTATTTATAGTTCTTTTACAGATTAACAATTGGACCCATTATTTAAATTTAGAGATATTGCACCTGAAAAGATGTCTAGAGGTTGAAGAAAAAATATTGAGCCTATCATTTGAAAACAGAAATATTCGATTACTTAAAATTTACTCTTTGTTTCCTGACTTGTCATATACCATGTATAATAATTGTAACCAGTCTGAGGATTATAGAATTATTTGAAGGTATCCTGAAACACATGTAGTCTTACTGGTTATTAGGGCTTGTTCATTGGTTATTATTGTGTGTGTATATACGTACACACACACACACACGTGTATATATACATATATATACACACACATATATATACATATATATACACACACATATATATACATATATATATATGTAAAACCACTGTGATGACCAAAATATAAAATCATTTAACTAATAGAATGTCTATCATAGAGTTGTCCTAGTTTTTTTTTTTGATTTTTAGAAAATGATTCTCTGTAAGACACACATTACCAACAATCTCACACACACAATACTTATGTAGTTTTAAATTATGTATTTAATGATTTTGTTCTATTGTTTTCTATGTAAAACCACTGTGATGACCAAAATATAAAATCATTTAAAATTGTTCAGTCATGTTGTTATTACATACTTTATCAACTAATAGAATGTCTATCATAGAGTTGCCCTAGTTTTTTTTTTTGATTTTTAGAAAATGATTCTCTGTAAGACACACATTACCAACAATCTTACACACACAATACTTATGTAGTTTTAAATTATGTATTTAATGATTTTGTTCTATTGTTTTCTCACTAAAATAAAACCTCAATTTAGGAGCTTTGAAAGTTATATGAAAAAACATTGATCTCATAAAGCTGGCTGCAGTGGTCGGTGTATATCTTACCAGCTGCTTAAATGTTTGGAGCATGGGATTTGTGTGAAAGAATTTCAATGAAATTACTCTTCTGTTCTTTCCTAAATCCATAGTTCATCTGTTATTCCGTGTAACTACCAATAAACTACCAATAAACTTGCCTCCAACATGTGCAAAGAGAACTGTGCTAAGGCTTAAGGTAGTTTTATTTCAATAAGTTTACGTACTTTTAAATAAATTTTATAATTTTTATCTCTAATTTCAATTTCATGGTTCTTTGTTTTTCCTTTTTTTGTCTTTTTTTGTGTCCGGCAATGTGATCGCAACCCTCGGCGTTGTGTCCGCACCTCGCTCAGCCAGTGAGCGGGAACCGGTCTGTATGTGGGATCCGAACCCTCGGCGGGAGCGCCACCACGCTCCCAAGCGGTGCACTGTAGCAGTGCGCCACCGGGCCGGCCCCTTTGTTTTTATTAATTAAAAAAATACAAAGTGTCTACTTTTGCGGGATTAAGTGGAGAAGCATTTAAATGATAGTGTTTTTAGAGTAATAAAGTAATATAGATTTAAGGAAATTAGACCCCTTGTAAAAAAGAAGAAAGGAAAATAAACATAAGCTTGAGCAGACCTGAACCAATTATTCTTAAGTGGAATGGTTTACCAACAAAATAACTGTCAAAGTTTTCCAAAAGGCACATAGGTTTCTTGAAGATAAATTATACATTACAACATTTAAGGTAAAATTCAGCTGCTTTTTGTACATTAACCTTTATTCATTAGCACGGATATTAATGAATTTAGGTTACTAAACCCTGGCACTTTTTGAAGAAAAGATTATAAATTGGAGCACAAGAAAGCTTTACCTCTTCTTCGGTAATTTAAGCTACTTTCCAGCATAAGCAGTATTCTCTCTGAATTCCTTCAAGAAACTCTCATGTTTGAAAGCAGAGAGCAGGAGTACAGTCATTTTTGTCTTTGGTTTTTTCCAATAACTGTAAGCTCTTTGCTCAATCCCTATAGGGCCAGATCCCTCTATGGTAGGTCCAATGGCCTACATTGCTAGTAATGTAACTAGCGGGTTTTTAATCCCACTTAAATGCTAGTAGTAATAATGGTAATGAGTAATACGTAATTAAATACATGAAAACAAACAAATCAACAAACCAAACCCAAACAACAACAATAACAAATAAAATTTCCATTAGTGGAGTCTAAAGATGGAGTGGAAGACTAATGACCAAAGAAATGTTCATCAAAAGGAGAGCAAACATAATTATCACCTGACACAGTGGTGTAGATTAAAAACCACACTTTGTCTAGTGTTACTGAGGGCACAAAGAAATGGTTGGATTAATCGCAAACTTCTGGAGGGAAATGTGGAATGAGCACACCTTCACTGCTTTGCTACCAAGATGACTGTCATGGCTTTGGTTTCAGTGGACTTCTCTGGAACTACCTAAATAACTAGTAGTACAGGACTGGATAAATACATCATTGTCCATCCAGGCTGAAGATTTAAAAAATGTTTAAAAATGTATACTTCAAAACATCATGTAGTGCATGATAAAAACATACAATGTTATCTGTCAATTGAAAAAATGGTAAAACATTTAAAAAATAACAAAATTTTTAAAAAGTGTTCTGTGAAACTGTGTTTCATGAAAAAGATTCTTTTCTAATTATTTTAGGAAATATTGAGTAAAGCATACTAAAGGATTACTGAGAGTCTTTAAGTTGCTAATGTATATTGAATTTTCAAAAACGAATTAGTATTTAATGTTTATCGGATCAGGGAAGCCTTTTTCCAAGACATAGTTAATGGAATTGGTGCTGTAAGAAACTAGTTTGGGTTCTCTGCTTTCTACCATATTACTTCCCTTTTTAATTCTATGTACATCAGATATAACAAGATTATAATATTTTGAAGTTAAAAATGGGTCAAAAAATAGTATGTATCGTATAGTATTTCTTGTTATTTTGTGCATTTATAAATACATATGAAATATATGGAAATGTGTATAATAAAATATGTATATAAAAATGTTTAGGAAGCTATGCATCAAAGAATTTGCAATGGTTATCTCTGAAGAGTGACATCATTGATTATATTTCTTTTCCTTATTATATTTTTCTTATAAAGTATGTGTACTGAGATAAAATTTTTTTATTTATAATGTTTTTTAAATGATTGCTTTCAAGAGGATGGCATATAAAGATTACAAAAGTGGGAGGTATGGGATTCCAACTGGAAAACAGAGCACAGCATTAGAGGAGACCCATAAGAAACAAGGTAGGATTTAGGGAATTTGAGGGCACTAGGTGATCAGGCCAGGCATCTTTAGATGAGGATTTCGGAGGGGAAAGCTGTATCACCTGCGGAAAATTTGTAAATGGTTCACATTGGAAGAATGGTTCAGTTGCATCCATTGGTGAGCTGGACCCAGTTTGCACCATCAGTAGAGAACCAATTATGCGAATCTCTTCCCAAATACACATTCAGTGACATCACATTCAAAACTTGAAATTGGCCATGTTGGGAGTATTTAAACCTTGGAAATTGGCAAGCATTATAATTCAGGGATCCTCCGTCTCCAACCCCGAGAGCCAATTGCTATGACATCACATTCAAAACTTGAAATTGGCCATGTTGGGAGTATTTAAACCATGGAAATTGGCAAGCATTATAATTCAGGGATCCTCCGTCTCCAACCCCGAGAGCCAATTGC
>NW_007727703.1:190384-191481 GCF_000696425.1 Galeopterus variegatus | reverse complement strand
TTCAGTGACATCACATTCAAAACTTGAAATTGGCCATGTTGGGAGTATTTAAACCTTGGAAATTGGCAAGCATTATAATTCAGGGATCCTCCGTCTCCAACCCCGAGAGCCAATTGCTAAACACGTTACCAGCACAGTGCTGGTTATATCCAACTTGTTCATGCAACATAAGATATGCTCTTCTTACTGTTATCCATCGCACACTTATCTCTAAAGGTGATTCACTCTTGCTTACACTAGCTGCAAATTTTAGGGGAGAAATGGTTAGGTTATTTTGTTTAATTTCAACTTGATAAACAATCTTAAGAAAAAAGCTTGGGGGACTGTCATCTAACTGCAGAGGTGATAGATGTTTTTTCTCCATCCTGACTCCACATATTCATCCCTCCAGCCATCCAGCATCACAACCCGAGGGGTAAATGAGTGAGAAGGTACTAATCCCTTTGTGTTCTTTCAACCCGGAATACCTGCCTGAGCTAGTAAGGTATTTTCATTCATTCATAAGGTGTTAGTTCATGCTCTGTGAATTGATTTTTATTTTAGATTCAAGTTACTTCTGTGGCCAGAGATATTTTTGTGTTAAAATTGACTTTTCAATAACGTATGATAAAGCATTGATCTCATACTTTTTAAAGACATTGGCCTTCACCACTTCAGCTTTCTCTTCTCTCTCACTTTTCACTACTGCTTTTGTTTTGCCTTTGGCAATGAGAAAATTAATGTTTGAAGCTCGTGAAAAGCAGGCACATTTATTTACAGTCCTTTTATACACGTTGAGGGGATTTTACTCCCCCAGGTCCATCCCCAGTCTGAACCTGCATTAGAGGGATTTATTACAAATGAGCATCTTGTAGTGAGGACTTCCTCTTTGCCTCAGGACACTCACCACCTGGGAGGGGCTCCCCCAGGTATTGCTCAACCTCCTGGGAACCATTTCACTTCCCGGGAAGGTTTGCTACTTCCCACCTCCGCTACCTCAGATGTGTGCATGTCAATTATTTCACCCAAGGGCTAGAATAATTTTCTCATCTGAATTGGCTTTCATTTGAAGCACTGTAAAGATGGAAGGATAATACAGGGGAATGTATATGAAACTG
>NW_007727703.1:173776-189479 GCF_000696425.1 Galeopterus variegatus | reverse complement strand
GGCTTTCATTTGAAGCACTGTAAAGATGGAAGGATAATACAGGGGAATGTATATGAAACTGCACACTAATTAAAACATTCAGAGCTACAAGACCATGAGCTTTCCTCTGGCTTCACAGAAAATGATAATCAGTGTCTCAGATCAATGTCTCAGGTGATGACCTTCCTTTTGCATGGTTGGAGGACTACATTATCTTGAAGTAACTCCCCAAAGCCAGGAAATGTGCTCTTAACAGACAAAGCATACTGTTGACACCAGAAAAGATGCAAAGCGTAATCTGGTATCTATTAATCAGCCACCAGAGTGCTTAGGGCAAATGGGTTCTTTACAAACCGTATTTATTGAAAGAGTTGCTTGACAACTGCATCAGGCATCAGATATAACTTTGAATAAAGTGACAATTCCTTAGAAGTATCCCTTACAGCTCGTATGATGTGTAACTGGGTTTCTAATAAGCTACCCAAACTGAATCAACAACTTTCATCTATGAAGTTCTAACAATTTACTGGGTTTAGCTCTGAGTAACTCTGTAGACTACATTGTCATCTTTGGTGCTAATGCAAATAATGTAAAATGAACTAACTGGCCAGGGAAGAGTGATATATCCCACTTGCTTCTCTTTTCCCCAAAATAATAGCTGAAAAATTGCATTTGTTTATGTTTGGCCTACTTTATAATAGAGATCCAATATCCAAATGTAACACAATATAAATAACTAATTATTTGGTGTCTATTGTAAACTGAAATACTGCATTAGAAAGCATGAAGTATGACTGCAATTTCAGTTGATGATCACATCTTTCTTGGTTTACTTGGTATATTAAACTGTTCATACTATAAGAATGAGGGCATACAAAGTACACTTCTGACCAAGATGGAATAAAAGGGCTTGGATCTATTCTTCTGCCAGAAACAACTAAAAAACTGGACAAAATATATTAAACAATGGCTTTCAAGAAACTAGATGTTGGGCAAGAAAGGACAGTGAAGACTAGAAAATAAGCAGGGTGACCCTTACCATTGCCCCAGTTAACTGTCTTGGGAGAGTTTCCAGACTGTGGTGCCAAGTGTCCAGGATGTGGGGGAGCAAACTCGCACACACTGTTGATAGTCCTATAAAGAGCAATGACTTTGAAAAACAGTTTAACAGTTTCTTTAAAAGTTAAAGTATACCTGACATGTGATCCAGCTATTTCATTCCTAGTTATTTAGCCAAGAGAACAAAAGCATATGTTCATAGAAAGACTGTGCATAAATGTTCATAGCATCTTTATTTGCAATGGCCAAAAAACTGGAAACAACCCAAATGTCCACCAATAGGTGGATAGATAAATACACTGATATAATGCATACAATGGAATACTACTCAGCAATAAAAAGGAACGATCTGTTGATACTCACAACAGCATGGGTAAATCTTCAAGAAAAAAGCCAGAGAAAGCAGAGTACTGATTCCACTTATATAAAATTCTAGGAAATGGACACTAATCTATAGTGACAGAAAGAAGTTCGGTGGTTGCTGCAGGGATGGGGGTAGGGATGGTGAGAAGGAGTGATTACCAAGGGAACAATGAATCTTTTGGAAATGATAGATACATTTATTGTTTTCACTGCGGTGATGGTGTCAGGGGTGTGTGTATATATATATATATGTCAAAAGTTGTCAAAAATGTACACTTTCAATATATAAAGTTTATTGTATGTCATTTAGAAACATTTTTTTCTTTTACTTATTTAAATTGACAAAATTTGTGTATATTTATGGTGTACAACATGTTTCGAAATATGTGTACATTGTGAAATGGCTAAATCAAGCAAATTAACATATGCATTATCTCATATTTATTTGTAGTGAGAACACTTAAAACCTACTCTTTTAGCAGTTTTCAAGTGTGGTAGTCCCCCTTATCTGCAGTTTTGCTTTCCGGCATTTCAGTTACCCACAGCAACCAAGGTCTGAAAATATTACACAGAAAATTCCAGAAATAAATAATTCTTAAGTTTTAAATTGCACGCTGTTCTGAGTAGTGTGACGAAATCTTGCACTGACCCCTCCATCCCATCCAGGTGGTGAATCCTCCCGTTGTCCAGCACGTCAACACTGCAGAGTCTACCTGCCCTGTAGTTACTTGGGAGTCCTCTCGGTTATCACATCCACTATCATGGTATTGCAGTGCTTGTGTTCAAGTAACCCTTATTATTTTTCTTTTAATTTATTTTTTATTAGAATATTCATTATTACAAATCATACTTATTCCTTATGCTCCTGATCCAATCTCTCCACTTCCCCTTCCCCCCTTTAATAACCATAGATTCGTTCTCTCCATCTGATAGATTAACTGTCCCTCTGTTGGTGTGTAGCCTGATGATCTGTCCAGTACTGAGACAGGTGTGATCACGTCCTCCCCTATCATCATAAATCAGATGCTTCTTCTGTTAATCTGGAGTGTGCCTTGTGGAGAGAGAGGACCTCTTCTTTTTTTTTTTTTTTGTCTCCACTGGTGCCTCTCCTTGTGTCAATGCAGTTGAGAGAGCCTGGCGTGCCATCTGCATGGTGGCTGTGACTGCTGCTATAGAGGCCAGCTGCTTTTGCGGCAGCCGTGGCAATTGAGGTGGTTATGGTGGGCAACCTGTGTGAAAATGGTGTTTTTGATTTGCTCTTTACCTGATTGCAACTGGGTTCAGCTTCCCTCAGCTACATGCAGTGGTGACAGCTTGCCTAGTTGCGGCTGGGTTTGGCTTCTCCTGGCTCCATACCTCGGGACCCAGGTCACACCCCAGGGCAGTAGCGGCAGCTTGCCTCGTTGCGGCTGGGTTCGGCTTCTCCTGGCTGCATACCTCAGGATCCTGTCTGGGCCCTGGGGTGGCAACTTGCCTTCTTATTTTACTTAATAATGGACCCAACCAGCCAGCATCGTCTCCCCGACCCGGCTTCAGCCTCTTCAATTTCATGCTGTCCTTTCCAGTTAAATGCCAGTTCTAGTTTCTGCGGCTGGGAAGTCCAAAGTCCATGTGGTGGTGGCAACAGCGATGGCGGGGTCTCACATTGCTAAAATGGTGAAGCAGACAGAGCAAGAGCAGAAATATTTTTTAAACTGTGATAAAGTACACATGTCATAAAATTTACCATTTTAACCATTTTTAAGTGTACAGTTTGGTGGCATCAAGTAGATTTACATTGCTGAGCAAGCATCACCACCATCCGTCTCCAGAAAACTCTAGACATGCTAATACTGTACGTACTTATTATAGTGAATAATTAAAATGTATTAATCCAATAATTAATATATTAGTACTTATAACTCAATAAAGCTGTTTTTAAAAAAGAAGACCCAAAGTAGGGATGTTTTTTCAGCTTTTAAAAATGAAAATAGCTTGTTAGGCACTAGCATGATAATTGGACATTTATGAGAGCTGTTACCACATGCTGGGCCTGAGGCAAATCCTCTGTGTACGTTATACCCTTCCCTTCAGTCTTCACAAGAACCCTGTGAGGTAGATAGTATTACAACCCCTATTTTACAGATAAAAAGACTAAGGACTTCTTTTGGGGGAGAGGGTGGAATTAAGTAATTTTTCCAAATGTATTCAGCTGGTGAAGTGCTGGAGCCACATTTTGAACCCAAGCAGCTTGCTGCCATTTCAACCCTTATATATCCAGGAATAATTTTTAAATAATAAGAAAATAGGTACACTAATAATTTTAACTTCATTTTGTGGGCTGAAAAGGAATCAAAAGTATCTCTGAAATATAAACCAGATGTGTTCTTTCTTTTCATTCGTGTCTTTCAACAAATTTTCAGGATATCTGGGTGTCGAGCACTGCTCCAGAAACTTGGAATACAAGTATGAAAAAAAAAAAAAAAAAAGGCCCCTGCTTTTAAAGTCTCAGATAATCTATAAATTGTAGCATACTAGCATAAATAGAAGTGCATACAAATTACAGTGGCCAGGAGGCAGCAGGGGGATCAGTTCAGAAGAATTTCGTGGAGTAATATAAGCTTAATCCATGTCTGGAAATTTTGGTCAGTTTTTTTTCCAGATAGGCAAATGTGGGAAGCAGAGAAAGAAGTTTACAGGTTATAGAAACAACATATATAAAGGAAACCAGGATGCCCTCAAAAAGCAAAATATTTTCAAAGTAGAAACCACTGGGAAATTAGCCTTTAACTCAACTTGTTATAAGAAGAATCATTAATACTTGAGTTGGAAGTTTCTGGAAAGTGAAAAGTGCTTATTAGGACTTTGCTAGGCTATAAGTTCCAGAAATATTTAAACATGAAACCTATTATGCTTTGTGGCTATGAAGTAACAAAAATAGACGAACTTGAGAAGGTTGGCTGTGACACACGCTTCAGGTCACAGTGTGTGACCGAGGATTCTAAGTGCTTGGTATCTCTAAGTGGTGTATCAGTAAAATGAAAATAATTTAGGTCTGGACTAAACTTTTAGTGGTAAGCTAAATCTTACATGCTAACAAGACCTCCTCAAAGCTATTTTAATAAATGAACAGATACCTATGAAACATGCTCTGCAAAATTTACACTTGTATGAAAATGTCATAAAACTACTTTTCTATATCTCCTTGCTTTTAAAAAAAAATGAAGTGCTTGAAATTCCAAAAATTTTAATGCTTATTTTCCCCAAAGGAATCCTATTTTTATGAAATCACTGTCTTTGTTAGAAAATTTTAAGTCTATAATTTTTAGTAACATAAGCAGAGGTTTGTTAGTTATCTTCTTAAATAACCTCTGGTTTTACTGTTATAGATTATTGACCCCATTTGTAAACATTGCATTAACGTTGGAGGAACCTCCAAAGACAGCTTTTTGTTTTGTTTTGTTTTTAAAGGCCAGAATTTCCTGAAGATTTTGAAGCTTCAGTTCATGTTTATTATGACTACTTCAGGGACTGATAGGAGTCTGAGAACAGGGATAAAATTGTTACAGAAAGTCCTACATACTGAGCTTATTTCAAGAACATTTCGATCTGTGTGGCTAATACCAAGGCTGAGGCTAATGTGCTGTTACTTTAAACATGGCAGAGATGGGGGGGGGGGAATAAAAAGAAGCATTAATTGAGTAAGAGCAATGGAACAAAATGCCAATTGAATTTTCCGTGTTCTAGCAAAACTGAATGATGTAGAAGCCAAATTATCAAAATCAAAATACTGTGTCCCCAGAACAGAGTTTATCAGAATGGCCAGGATGGCAAGGATTTACAGAGCACTTAACGAAGTCTGAGGCCACTTACATGTGATAAGTAGTTTTGCCGCACACTTCCCCTCGCCCCCTCACTTTTTTAAAAAAAGAGAGGTGGGAGCAGAGCAGTCTGTGTTCTGTTCAGCTTCAGTTTATACAGGAAATAAATAAATAAGTGGCACCCTATGGAAATAGTAACAACTCCCTGGGAAAGTTACAATGTGGTTACTCTTTAGAAATTCAGTTGCAACCCTTTCCTAGGGTAAGTCACACTTTGAAGCAGATGGCATCTCAGATCTAAGAAGATCGAAATATGAGTCTGCAAAAAAGTTCATGGGAAGATTCGTTTTATCTTTCAATTCTATTTTTCTATGAACTTTTCGAAGTACCCTCATATCACAATAAATTCACAGTATCATGCTTTCATGAGATATACATGAGCTTGCTTGCTATAATCTCAATCCTGTTCTCCATGCCCCTAAACCCTTTCTCTTATCTTCCAAAAATCATGAAAATATATGACTTTATATAGGCAGATGTGTCATATAGTACATGGAAATAGCAATGGAAATATCTTGACTTCCTAAGGGAGTTTTCTCGTTCTATTCTCCATGCCCCTAAACCCTTTCTCTTATCTTCCAAAAATCATGAAAATATATGACTTTATATAGGCAGATGTGGCATATAGTACATGGAAATAGCAATGGAAATATCTTGACTTCCTAAGGGAGTTTTCTCGTTCTCTGAACTTCAGTTTCTCTTCTGTAAACCTAAAATTAATATCCATTTTTAAAGATTATCATGAAGATTATTCTTGGCCTATATTATGTGCTCAACAATTGGTGGCTATTAGTACTATTATTTTTATTATTGTCATTACTGCTTTTTTTTTTTTTTTGCTATCATAATCATATTTGGAGAATAAATGAGAGAGATTTAGAGCTCATCTGAGACTTTAGCATCTTTTGTATCTTTTGGAAAAATACTAGCCTGAAAATAAAATATTTTGGTTTTGATAACAGGGAGATAGTATGATGATTAGATCTGTCACCAAAATAGAAGCTAGAAATCTCTGCCAACCTTGTGTTTTTACTTCAACCGACTAGAACATTCTTTTTAAAAGCTAATGGTAGTTGCCCTATTTAATTTTAAAACTACTACCGGCTGCAGACTTTTTTAATGTAAACTTTTTCAGCATTTTAGTTTAAAATTCTTCCAAAATCATTATTTCAAGATGGCTAACAGTACTGTCCCATGCTAGCCACTAGCAGCCAAGTGAGCCCAGCACACTTAGAAGCCTCTGTCTTAGGACACAAGTCTTCCTGCTTCCCTTCTAGCTCCAGGAAGAACTGGAGACCATCTTAACCTTGCAAATGCAAAGTTAATTTTCTAGCAATATGGGAATAGTTGAAAGCACCTCTACAGCATCTGAGATAGTAATGCAGTGCTTTGTTTGTAGTAGTACAGCACCACTTTATGGGTAGGAAAACTGAAAAAATGAAGAATGCTTGCTCTGAAGACTTCCATTTCCTGTGAAACATATTTATACAAAGGGAAAAGAATTTGACTTTTCAAGATGGGGAAAACTTTTGTGAATTACACCATAAATCCCAGGCTGTTTTTAGAAAAATATTTCTAAGGTCTGTAAAGGCAAAATTTTGCAATTGCTTGTATTATATGCATCTGTTTTAGAACAACCAGCAGGTAAATTCAGGACATTTTCATACTCCTTTAAATATGAAATATTGACACTATTTTTCTTAAGGCTGTGGGTTGATATGATATGCCCTACTGATTAAAAACTATACTCTGTATTTGTTTTCATAAGCTACAAATTAATTATTTCAGTACTCATTTAACTATATCTCCCAATTAAAGTGCAATTTTAAGTGTAGAAAGTAAAATTAAACCCTTCAAATAAATGGATCCTCAAATATCAAATGTTTTAAATAAACTAACTTTGAACCCTATACTTAATCTTTCTTCATAAAAAAAGTCTCCAGTCATTTATGTCAAAATTGGACCTCCCAAATGGAATTACTGTGTACCTATTTCCATCCTCAAACCACACATTTGGTTCACAAATCAAGTAATTATGAGTACAGAGGGATCTTGGGAAGTGCAATCACTTCACTGGCACATGCAAGTAAAATATGGATGCTCAATTTCCATCTTAATGCATGCAAATGATAGACCCACATGTACAGGCCTTATAACCACCCGTGCACAGCCTTTTGCTTTGGCTGTTAGACTTACGGTGACATTCTGTTCCTCTGAGCATGTTGAACAATATTCAGCATGAGAATGGTCTCCAATTCTATTTGTGTTTAAATTTCTTACTTTCATTTATAATAAATATTGATTCTAGTACGTAAAGTATTTGTATCTTTTGTCTAAGAAGGTTGAGATACTACTGAAGAAACCAGCAAATCTTCTATATCAGGCTCAGTAATCCTCGTAGGGCTTTGAATCCAAGGTTTACTTAGTGTGTGGCCTTCTCTCCTTGAGACTTCCTGTCCTCATCTGAGAAATGCGACTGGATTCAGGGCTGCCATGTACAACCCAGAGGCTGTACAATGTGAAAACTGCATGCACAGCTGTACACAACAGCTCAGCTTTATTGGTTAGGATATAGGCTCAGCCTTGGTAACTGAGGCTTAAAATTAGAATGACTTAACAAGCTGTAAGCTTATCTCTCTCTCATAGATGATTTGAGTGACTGAATGTAAACAGATTAACACTGGCATGACAGAGCCACAGTATCAGGGACCAAGTATCCTTTTCATTTGCTTCTCTAACATCCCTAGGTTATTGTCCTCATAGACAGGATCCAAGAAGGCCAACTGCCACATCCACATTGTAGGCAGCAGCATGGTTGAAGGAGAGAGAAGGGGCCATTTGCCATCCTTTAAGAACACGCCGTAGAAGTTGGTCACATCACTTCCCTTCCTGTCACATTCATCAGAAGGTAGTCATGTGGTCCTGCCTGACTGCAAGGGAATCTAGGAAATGTGGTTTTTCTAGTAGCTTATCCCAGCATGATATAAAAGAAGGGATGTCCTATTGGGGAACGACTAGTTGAAGAGCACTATCTCTGCCAGAAGAGATAGTAGTATATTCCACATACACTATGCAGAGATAGTTCAAGGACTATGTGATTTTTGGAAAATAGCAAAATTCTATACAAATACTGTATAAAGACAGTTATACAATCTAAGAGTAAAAGATCTTCAATATGAAAATCTCAAATCTTAATATGCATTGTCATGCAGTGACATTCTGCACCAAACTTTTATTCTGTTGTAGCAAATACTGTAAAAGGAATGGCTGAGATTGAGATATGAAAGACGAAATCTCATCCCACTAGAAGGTGGCAAAGGGGCAATTAGAATGCAGATCCGCAAGTTTTAGACACTTTTCAGGGAGGCTTGTTGTCTTTATTTTGGTTGATGTTAGAGATGATGATGGAAATTTGTGCCATGTATTATTGAAATTTTACTTGATTTTCCTTTTACTACCTTTAAATTTAATTTTTTGTCATTGAGCACACTGATGTGAAAACTAGAAAAATAGAATCTTCCATTTGGCTGTCTTTATCAACACTGAGAAGAGAGTTGTCTTTTTATCTAAATGATTTCTCACCTGCTATACTTCAAATATCATAGCTTTTACAAGAAAAAATTCCCAGCCAAAGCTGCAACAAAAATATAATACAATTCGCTCATAGGGCAGACTGGTGGGTTGACAAACTTAATGAATGTTGGAACACTCCAGCACGCTCATTTGTGTTGCACCTTCTGAACTTTACTCGCAGAATTTCCAATTTAGTAGGTTTGGTGAAGAGCTTAGGCACTCACATTTTTAACAAGCTTTCCAGGTCATTTTACGTTTACTTTTTTTGGGTAGCATCTTCATGGAGATATAATTCCCATACCATACAATGCGTCCATTTAAAGCGTACAATTATTTGATTTTTGTTTGATTCACAGAGTTATGCATCCATCAACACTAACATATTCCTGAATATTTTGATTACCACAAAATGAAATTCCATACCCCTTAGTAGTCACCCCCATTTCCCCATCACCCCAGACCTAGGCAACCACTATAGACTGTCTCTATAGATTTACCTGTTCTGGACATTTCATGTAAGTGGAATCATTCAATATGAAGTCTTTTGTGACTGGTTTCTTTTCTTAGCATGTTTTCAAGGTTCATCCATCCTGTAGCATGTATCCATACTTCATTCCTTTTTAATGCTGAATAACATTCCATTATATAGATATACCACATTTTATTTATCCATTGATCAGGTGATGGACTTTGGGTTGTTTCCACTTTTTCACAATTGCAAATAATACTACTATGAACATTCATAGACAAGTTTTTGTATTAACATATGTTTTCATTTCTTTTGGGTATGTACCTAGGAGTGAAATTGCTGTGTAAAGTGGTAACTTTATGTTCAACCTTTTAAGTAACTGCCAGACTGTTTTCCAAAGGGGCTGCACCATTTTACATTTCCACCAACAGTGTATGAGGGTTCTTTTTTCTACACATTCTCACCAACACATTATTACCTGAAATTTCTATTCTAGTCATCTTAGTGCATGTAAAGTAGTTCCTTGTGCTTTGAATTACATTTTTCTGATGGTTAGTGACATTGAGAATCTTTTTATGTGCTTGGTAGTCACTTGTATCTTTTTTTTTGGAAATGTCTATTCAAATTCTTTGCCAATTTAAAAATTGGATTATTGAGTTGTCTTTTCATTATTGAGTTGTGGAGTTCTTTATTTATTCTGGATACAAGTCTCTTATCAGATATATGATTTGCACATTTTTTTCCCCACACTGTGGGTTGTCTTTTCACTTTCTTGAAGATGTCCTTTGAAGCACAAAAGTTTAAATTTTTTTGGAGTCCAAATTATTTATTTATTTATTTATTTATTTAGTTGGTTATGATTTTAGCATCATAGTTACAAAATCCAAGTCATGTTTTCTAATGGCACAATGACATAATTTGAGAAACAGTGGTCTAGTTGCCAGATGGTCCTTAAGTTATGCCAGTTCATTCTTTCTGGATTTATTAGGAGCTACCACTTATAGGAAGATTAGCCTAAGCTGCACCCCAGCAGTAAGAAACTTTCTCCCACATTTTCATTTATTAAAGTGGCTACTGGAACACCACAGGCACTGTGGAAATTAGAAAGGGGTGCCAACTATGGGCAGATGGAGTCCCTTGGGTGCAAGTCTTGGTAGGTTTATATGAGGAGCGGTCTCCATCTGTGGTCCATTGTTAACTCCTTGCTGGACCAATGGCCTTAACTGCCGAACTTGAATGGGTTTTTAGCACCTGCTCACTTCCTTGGCTGGACATTTTTGTGTATTAGACTGCATACCCCTATGTGGTGGCCCTTGCCACATTATTGGGTGCATTATTTTGATCAAGATTTGGGTTTTTTGTTTTATGGGCTAAGTGACAGAGCAGAAGGCATCTAGACTAGAGCTGCCTTGCTCTTGTCCTAAGGGTGGCCTGTCAGACCGGTGACCACATCAATGAGGGATATGGGTATATCAACTGGGGTTGAGTTGAGGAGGGTGGAAGAACAGCAAGCACAGTTGCATCTCCTAGGACAGAAACTTCTGCAGGAGGGATGTCTGTCAAGGACTTCTGGAGAGTGCATATGTGTGCCCTCTAGAGGGCCAGCAGTGGGGCACCTGGCACATCAAGGGCATCAGCTACGAGCACTGTTATCTGGGGAAGAATCAATGATCCCAAAGAGGATTATAACAGCTGACAATTAAGTAACAGAGTCTTGTCCCTTTCCTTCATCCTCACTTTGCCACTTTATAACAGAGAAGTTGAAGCCTAGGAGAGTGATAGCATCAAGACAGCAGAGCAGGAGATACAAGGCTTCATTCCTCCACAATAAACAAGAAGTAAAAAAGGAGCTTTGGAAGGGTTCAAAGTTTCATTAAGTACCTGCAGCAGCAAAGTGGAGCAAAAAGTAGAGAATACTTGCACAGAAAGAATCACTGGAGACTGGCATATCTGAGATATCTAGTGATGGCTAGGGACAAAGAAAAAGGTGGAAGCTATCAGTAGCAGCCATGCGGCAGATACCACTGTGGTCCCCAGTGGCCTGCTCTGCAGAGGACACTGGTTTCATTAAGTACCTGCAGCAGCAAAGTGGAGCAAAAAGTAGAGAATACTTGCACAGAAAGAATCACTGGAGACTGGCATATCTGAGATACCTAGTGATGGCTAGGGACAAAGAAAAAGGTGGAGGCTATTAGTAGCAGCCATGCGGCAGATACCACTGTGGTCCCCAGTGGCCTGCTCTGCAGAGGACACTGGTAGCCTTTGCTACTAAGGTAACCAAAAGTCATTACTTCCACAGCCTTCCAGCTAGGGAAACCCTGCTGTGCTCCCTCTATCCCCCAAGGAGAAATCACTGCTGTGCCACTCTGGGACTGGGGTCACCACCTCCCTCAATCTCATATGCACTGCAGATCCCAGAGTTTTGGCCACCTCAGGCATGCCTGTCTTCCAGTCCCTGGATCTGTGATGACACTACAAACACTGGAGTCACCACTGCTACATGCTAGCCTCTCCCAGGGTCCCATTGCTGAGGCCATTCTGTGCACACCAGAACTCTGGACCCCACTCTATCATCCCTTCATTAGTACCTACACCTCAGACATTGGAGCCACTGCCCACATCTTGACCACAGAGCCACTGTCATTCTGTGCTTGACTGTGTTCCAGTTTCCAACTCTGTGGCTAATTCAGGAGTACTTGTACTATAGAGCACTTCTACAGCAGGCACATCTTGGCCACTGAGGACCCCTGAAATCTTCACTGACACCAACCTTAGCTGAAAGAGTGGCATAGAGATTATGCTTCTGAGCCCCACTGAAGTTGGAACTGTTGCACCCCACAGATCCAGTGTCTTCTCCCCACACATATGGTCTTTACTCAGTGAAACCAGTTCATAAAGTCTAGAAAAAATGATAATTCCATCAAATAAATAGACATCAATGCAAGGCAACAATAACCATAAAAAGCCAAGAAACATGTCACCAACAAAGGAATGCAATAATTTTGCATTAACCAATCCCAAAGAAATATAGATCTATGAATTGCCTGACAATTCAAAATGATTTTTTTAAGGAAGCTCAGTGAACTACAAGAAAATACTGATAGACAATTTAATGAAATTAGGAAAAAAATTACATGAACAAAATGCAAAGTTCAACAGAGAGAAATAACAACAACAACAAAAAAACCTAAACAGAAATTCTGGAGCTCAAGAATACAATGAATACAATTTAAAAATGCAATAGAGAGAATAAATAGAGAAAAATAATCTGTGAATTCAAAGACAGGATACTTGAAAATACCCAGTCAGAAGAAGAAAAAAAATAAGAAAGAAAGAAAAAAGAAGGACAGAAAAATAAATCTTATGGGATTTATGGGATACCTTAAAGAGAGCTAGCAGTCACATTATAGGATTTTCAGAACAAGAGGAGGGAGCAAAAGAGACAGAAAACTTATTTAAAGAAATAACAACTAAAAACTTTCCAAATCTGAAAAACAACATATACATGAAGCTCAAAAATCTCCAGTCAGGTTTAACCCAAAGCAGACTTCACAAAGACATATTCTCATCAAACTGACAAAAATCTAAGACAAAGAGAGAATCTTGAAGGCAACAGGAGAAAAGAGGTTTCTCACATACAATGTGTCTTAGTCCATTTGGTGTTGCTATAACAGAATACCTGAGGCCGAGTGATTTATAAAGAACAGAGGTTTATTCGGCTCACAATTCTGGTGGCTGGAAAGTTCAAGAATCTGGTGCCAGAATCTGTTTAACTTCTGGCAAGGGCCACATGCTGCATTACAACATGGCAGAGAAACAGAACGGCAAGTAGGCACATGCAACAAGAATGCACAAGAAGCTGGGCTCACTTTATAACAACCTGCTCTGGCAAGAACCAATCCACTCCCTCACCATGGTATTATTGTATTCATGAGAGCAGTGCCCCCTTGATCTAAATTCCTCCCATGAGGCCCCACGTCTCAACACTGTCAAATTAGGAATCAAATTTTAAAGTGTTTTTTGGGGGGGACACACTCAAACCATAGCACAATGGAACCCCATAAGGCTATTGGTGGATTTCTCAGCAGATACTTTGTAAGCTGGGAGAGAGTCAGATGATATTTCCAAAGTGCTGAAAGAAAAAAAAGAAAAACAAAAAACTGCCAATCAAGAATACTTTACCCAACAAAGCTGTCCTTCAGAAATGAAGGAGAAATAAAGAACCACTCCCCCCAAAATGCTGAGAAAGTTCATCACCACTAAACCTGCCTTACAAGAAATACTAAAGGGAATTTGAGCTGAAATGAAAGGATGCTAATTATGAACATGAAAACATATGAAAGCATAAAACTCACTGATGAAAGTAAGTATATAGTCAAATTCAGAATAGCCTAATATTGTAATGGTTGTGCATAAATCATTTATATTTCTAGTATAAAGGTCAAAACACAAAACTATTAAAAATAACTATAGCTACAATAGTTTTTAAATGGATACACAATATGGGGGGATGTAAATTGTGACATCAAAAACATAAAGTGGGGGAAGCAAGTAAAAGTATAGTTTTTGTACACTATTAAAGTTATATTGTTATCATCTTAAAATAGACTATTATAACTATAAGATTCTGTGTAAGTCTCATAATAACCACAAATCAAAGACCTACAGTAGTACGCAAAAGTTAAAGAGGAAGAAATTGAAGGACATCATTACAGAAAATCATCAAATAACAAAGGAAGACAGTCAGTAGAGAAAAAAATGAATAAAGCATCTACAAAACAACCAGAAAAAAATGAACAAGATGAAAACCATAAGTTCTTACCTATCAATAATGGCCTTTAATATAAATGGAATGAGTATGTGAAAACATCATTAGAAGCTGCATTGGATATATGGTAAGAGAACATTCACTGAAAATCTCTGTGAAAGGTAGTCACACAAGGTTCCCAATTCAGAATTAAGTTTAACTCAGGAAAACAAAGCACCATGATGTAGAGCTCACATATATCTAGAAGAAATTCTGGTTTGTAACAGGTATGGAAAAACACCATTATAACAACAGCCTTAAATACACAGTAAGAGAACACTCAGTCAAAAGATAAAGAGTGGATGAATAGATAAAAACAAAACAGGACCCAACTATACTTATATCTGCCTATGAGAGACTCACTTTAGCTTTAAGGACACACATTGACTAAAAGTAAAGAAATGAAAAAAGAGATTTTATGCAAATAGAAACCAAAGAGAGCAGGTATAAGAATACCTATATCAGACAAAACAGACTTTAATCAAAAACTGTAAAGAGAAACAAAGAAAATTATTGTATGACAATGAAGGGGTAAATTTATTGAGAATTTATATAATTTCATATTTATATAATTGTATAGCTATACAATTGTAACTATATATGCACCCAACAACAAAGTACCTAATATATAAAGCAAATATTAATAGATCTAAAGGGAGAGTTAGACAGCAATACAATAATAGTAAGGAACTTCAATACTTCACTTTCAACAATAAAAAGATCATCCAGACAGAAAATCAATACGGAAACATTGGACCTGAGGTACATTCCAAACCAAATGGACTTAACAGACATATACAGAACATTCCATCCATCACAGCATAATATAAATTTTTTTGAAGCACACATGAAACATTCTCTAGGATAGATAATCTGTTAAACCACAAAACAAGTCTTAACAAGTTTATGAAGATGGAAATCATGTCAAGTATTTTTTCTGACCACAATGATATGAAACTAGAAAGCAATAGCAAGAGAAAAGCTGAGAAATGCACAATGTGGAAATTAAACAGTACACTCTAAAACAACCAATGGGTCAAAGAAGAAATCAAAAGTGAAATTTGAAAATATCTTGGGACAAAGAACATGGAAACACAGCATACCAAAACTTATCAGGATGCGGCAAAAGCAGTCTTAAAAGGGAAGTTTATAGCAATAAATGCCTCCATCAAAAAAGGTAAAAGATCTCAAATAAAGAAACCTAAAATTACACCTCAAAGAATTAGAAAAAGAAGAAAAAACTAAGGCCAAAGTTACCAGAATGAAGAAAATAATAAAGATCAGAGCAGAAATAATTAAGATAGAGACTTGAAAAAATAATAGGAAAAAATCAACAACTCTGAGTTGTTTTTTGGGAAAGATAAATGAAATCAACAAACCTTTAGCTAGATGAAGCAAAAAAAAAAGAGAGGTAAAGAAAATCAGAAATGAAAGAGGAAACATTACAACTGATAACACAAAAAAATCAACAACTCTGAGTTGTTTTTTGGGAAAGATAAATGAAATCAACAAACCTTTAGCTAGATGAAGCAAAAAAAAAAAGAGAGGTAAAGAAAATCAGAAATGAAAGAGGAAACATTACAACTGATAACA